>NW_007247472.1:199918-206290 GCF_000164805.1 Carlito syrichta
CTGTCACCCAGGCTGGAGCGCAGTGGCACACTCACGGCCACCGCAGCCTCAACCTACTGGGCTCAGGTGATCCTCTTGCCTCCACCTCCCAAAGTGCTAGGATTACAGGCATGAGCCACCGCACCTGGCTATAATTTAGATTTTCAAAAAATACATGTGGCTATAAAATAGCACACAATAATGTTTTGGAAAAAGCATTTGGCTAAGTGAAGCAGTAGCTGCAAGCTAGTGTCTGGGTCCTGATTACAGGCTGTGACATCCCAGAATGACATCCTCGTTAATGTTTCTGCTAAGACACTCTATGTTTAAGTCAGTGTTCTCAAAAGAGGGTGATTTTTGTCCCCGGAAGACATGTGTCAATGTGTGGAGACATTTTTTATTGTCACAGATGACAGAGGAGTACTATCTAGTAGGCAGAGGCCAAGGAGTCTGCTAAACATCCTATAACACACAGTAGAGCCCCACTGGCCCCAATGTCAAAATGCTGAGATTCAGAAACTCAGGATCAGGCAAATACAACAGGTCATCTCAGTCCATGGAGGCTTGGGATGCAGGATGTGAGTGGGAGTTACTTCTGCTGTCACCTGCCCTTGGCCACAGCCCATTGATACCCCATATGCAACACCCTTTGTAACAAGTGCACATCGACCTAGAGGGTGCACTTAGCTACTGGCAAGCCCAAAGCACTGCCCATTGTGTTTCCTCTGTAAAAAATCATGTTAAAGAATAAGGATCCGACTAGGTGCAGTTGCTGAAGCCTGTAATCCCAGCATTTTAGGAGGTCGAAGTGAGAGGACTGCCTGAGCTCAGGGGTTCCACACCAACTTGATGAGACCTCATCTCCACAATAAATCAAAAAATAAGCTGATCTTGGTAGCGTACCTGTAGTTGGAAGGCTGAGGTAGAAGGGTCACCTAAATCCAGCAGGTGGAGGCTGTGGTGGCCATGAGCATGTCACTGCACTCCAGCCTGGGCAACAGAGTGAGCCTCCAGCTCAAAAAAACCCAACCAAACAAAAAAAAACAAATAAGGATCCAGAAGTAGAAAACAGAATGGTGGTTACCACTGGATGGGGACAAGAGTGGAACAGGAGATGTTGACCAAAGGGTACAAAGCTTCAGTTAGACTGACTGTATTATTAACTATAGTTAATAATAATGTGTTATATATTCCAAAACTGCTAAAAGAGTAGATTTTAAACATTCTCACCACAAAGAAATAAATATGTGAGGTGATATGTTAATTAGCTTGATTTAATCATTCCGCAAAATATATAGTCACGCACTGCATAACAACATCTCAGACAATGATGGACCACATCTATGACAGTTGTCCCATAAGATTATAATGCGCTGAAAAATTCTTGCTGCCTAGTGACATCATAACTGCGTTAACTTCATAGGACAATGCATTACTCACGTGTTTGTGGTGATACTGGTGTAAATAAACCTGCACTGTCAACTGTATAAAAGTATAACACAGTTATTTACAGTATATAATACTTGACAATTATGATAAATGACTATGTTATTGGTTTATGTATTTACTCTACCATATTTTTCATTGTCATTTTAGAGTATACTCCTGTTTATATAAAAAATAGTTAACTGTAAAACAGTCTCAGGCAGGTCCTTCAGGAAGTGTTCCAGAAGAAGGCAGTGTTATCATAGGAGATGACAGCTCCATGCCTGTTATTGTCCCTGAAGAACTTCCAGTGGGACAAGATGTGGAGGTAGAAGACAGTGATATTGATGAACATGACCTGTATACGTCTAGGCTAATGCATGTGTTTGTGTCTTTGTTTTTAAACAAAAGTCTAAAACTAAAAAGCTTTAAAAAAAAGTTAAAAATAGAAAAAACACTTATAGAATAAGGACATAAAGAAAGAAAATATTTTATATAGCTGTATAATGTGTTTGTTTTCTAAGCTAAATGTTATTACAAGAAAGTTAAAAAGTTTTTTAAAAATTTAAAAAGTTGGCCAGGCATGGTGGCTCAAGCCTATAATCCCATACCTTGGGAGGCAGAGACCAGATGATTGCCTGAGCTCAAGTGTTCAAGACCAGCCCGAGTAACATGGTGAGATCGCATCGCTACAATACATCAAAAAATCAGCACATGCCTGTAGTTCCAGCTACTTGCCAGGCTGAAGCAGAAGGATCGCCTGAGCCCAGCAAGTCGAGGCTACGGTGGCTGTGAGTGTGCCACTGCACTCCAGCCTGGGTGACAGAGTGAGACTCCAACTCAAAAAAAAAAATTTTGGGGGGGGGGTTAAAAAAATTATAGTAAGCTAAGGTGAATTTATTCTTGAAGAAAATTTTTTTTATAAATTTAGTGTAGCCTAAGTGTACAGTGTTTATAAAGCATACAGTAGTATACAGTCATGTCCTAGGCCTTCACATTCACTCACCAGAGAAATTTCCAGTCCTGTAAGCTCCATTCACGGTAAGTGCTCTATACAGGTGTGCCATTTCTTAGTTTCTTAATCTTTTATACTGTATTTTACTGTACTTTTTCTATGTTTAAATACCAAATGCTTAAAATGTGTTACATATTCAACACAGTAGCAATATTGTATTGTTAGGAGCAATAGGCAATACATATAACCTAGGTGAGTAAAGTAGGCTAGCCCATCCAAGTTTGTGAAAGTTCACTCAATTTCATTGTCTTCCACCTCCACATCTTGTCCCACTGGAAGGTCCATGATGTTCACAGAAGAACAAAATCACCAACAATGCATTTCTCAGAATATATTCACATTGTTAAACAACACATAACTGTATATATACGAATAACATCAATTATTATTTGTTAATTAAAAATTAAATTAAATGTAATTCAATTTTAAAAAGAGAAAAACAAAATTGACCAGACATATTTGACAAAGAACTAGATAAACCTATAAAAATTAAAAAAAAGAAAAGATCGAGGCTCCCATGTGACCCCCAATCTCATCTGCCATGTGGTTACAGATACAGAAACAAAACAGGAAACAAGATTAGGTGATTTAGCTCAGAAATATTTCTACTCTCCTTCATTGGGGCAACTCAGTCCCTAGCTATAAAAACATTTTTATTTGTGTAGATTGCTTGATACCACCATCCAGTGTGACCTAAAGGAAAACTTTCACCTCAAATTTTCCATGCTATAAACTAAAAAAATTAAAAATAAATAAAAACCACAGCTGTCTACTGCTTGTTTGCAACCAGGCTATAGCTCTTACTAAAGAGATGAGAGTCTTGAAGACCAGTAAAAGTCTGACATCTGAAATCAGGCCTCTACCTCCCGAGCTGGGGTCAGCAGTCTGGAATCTTCCAGTGAATCATTCCCATCTTTACCACCCTGTCTGATGTGGATCTGAACCTATAGGGTATAAAAAATAAGAAAAACCAGCCGGGCTCGGTGGCTCAGCCTGTAATCCTGCGCCTTTGGGAGGCTGAGGTGAGTGGACTGCCTGAGCCCGCAGGTTCGAGACCTGCGCCCGCCTGGGCAGCGAGACTTCATCTCTACAATAAATCAAAAAATCAGCCGGGCGTGGTAGCGCATGCCTGTAATTCCGGCTACTCGGAAGGCTGAGGCGGAAGGATCTCTGGAGCCCAGCAAGCGAGGCTGCGGTGGCCGGGAGCGGCCATTGCACTCCAGTCTGGGCGACCAAGTGAGACTCCAACTCAAGAAAAAAAAGAAAAACCACCAAGGTTCATCAGGCATGGAAGGGAGAGCTAAGAGCTCTGCAAGGCAGACCTGAATCAGATGGAAGTATGCCTGCCACAAAATCCTGCCATCTGCTGCCACTTCCCCAAAGGGCCCTCTCCTTCCTGCTCCTCCTTTTGACATCCCCTATCTTGGCACACCAGGGAGGCTGCTGTGTCAAGCCCCAGCTTGTGGGCATTTTGGCAAGTCAGTGTGGTCTTATGCTGAAGTTTTCAAACTGGAAATGCACTAGGACCACGTGATTTCCGAATGAAGTGAGGGAGGAGAAGAAAGAATTAATGTAAAAAGAGCACTGACCTTGGCTAGCAATTTTGCTAAGCCCCTAACTCAACATTTCCCAATCAATTCTCACAGTCACCCTAAGAGGTAGGAGATCTGGCTTAGCAAGATTAAGTGAGCTATCCAAGGCCACACAGCTAGGAACAGCTGACTGGGAACTGGAACCCAAGTCCTCTAGACTCCCAAGACCCTCAACCTGCCAGACATGGTTGGCAAACCCCCAGTGACCTAGGGAAGCCCTCAGGCCAGGCTCTGTCTGCAACCCTGAAAGATAGGGGTCCTCGCTAGTCTGTGGAACTCAGCTGGTTCTTCCCTGACATAGACCTACTGACTCCTACCTGTGGGTGCAGGGGTGGGAGCTGTCACTTCCACAACTGTTGATTAATGCTCCCAACACAGGCCATTTTCCAAGCAAGCATTCCTGCTGGCAATTTATTGTCCTGAGTTTCTAAAAGAGTATTCAGGATTGATTTCACTACACAGTAGCTGGTCCTCAAACATATTTCAATTTGATAAAATTTTAGGAAAACTAAGAAAGAAAACTTACTTGGAATTTGTCTGGCCTAACAACTTTAAAAGAAATATGTTAAAGGAGCTAAAGCCAAAATTCAACGCAATCCTTCAGACCAGCCTAAGTCATGTAATTCTCTCTTCCCTTTTGGCACAGCTATCAGATTACCCTGAAATTCAAAGTACAGAAGACTTAGGCAGCTGTTCAGAGATGTTTTACAGATACCTGTCAGTGTTACCACCTCTCTATCTTTAAAGCAGAGGTTCTCAACACTGTTGCATTCTACAATCCCCTAGAGAATATTAAGAAATAGGGCCCTATGCTTGGGCCCTATCTCTCAGAGATTCTAGTATAATTTGTCTTGGCTGGAACACAGGCATTAGAAGGTCTTATGAGTTCCCCGAGTGACAATATCATGTAGCCAGGGCAAAAACCACTGTTCTAAAACCTCTTAAAGAAATCGGAAGCCACTCCACACCCTTACATGAGAGGAAGAAACAAATGCACCAACCACCCACCAAACCTCACAGTCTTCTCCACCCCTCACCCCATCCCTCCCTGCCTCTTCTTGAAGGCTCAGCTCTCCTGCCTTCTTGGGTAGAGTCTGTAGGTAGCCTGAGCCTCAGGAATCCCTCACACTGGGCCCTGTAGTGGTGGCTCCCACAAGCACCACCCAAGGTATCTACCAAAGCTTTTTGAGGAGAGCAAGGAAGAGCTTGTAGCTCCATTGTACAGTTGAGGGAAGAGTATCTAAAGGACAGATGCTTCGACTAGAAAGTGGTGGATCTGGGATAGGAACCAGGCCTGTTTGTCTTCAGGGCCCACAAGCTATACCACTCCTGAGTCCACTCCCAAACCAACCTCTCTCCTGGTACCTTCTCTTCATAGGAAATCTTGAAGAGAATGCTAAAAACAAGTGACCTTGCTGGACATCCACCACCATGCTACCTCTCTGCTCTGGAACCTTCCATAGCTGCCACTGGCTACAGGACAAACCCAAACTCCTTAGCCAAGCTTCTACATTCTCCTGCCACCTGACCAAACTGTCCTAACCCTTTCTCTCTATTCAAACCTTCCTCCATTCACTCAGACTCTTTATATCTATACAACCTTTACTTACTCCTCTCACTTTGCTGTTCTCTACCTATTCAAAATCTGGGAAGCTCAGCTTTTTAATCATGTTACTAATATTTTTGTCCCATATCTGACTATGTTTGGGAAAGGGGATCTCTCTAATTAGATTAAGTTCTTTAAGGGCTGGAATTACACATTTCTTTGTGTTCCAAATAGCACCCAGCAAAATGTCAGGCCAATAGTAGAAGCATAACAAATACTCGTTGATGGGTATTTGTTGACTGACTGCTTACACCTGTGGGAAAGAGGAAGCCTATGCACCTACAATCAGGTAAAATCAAGTGGCACTCTCAAGAAAATTCCATGGGATCTCCTAAGTCTCAGATTTATCATCCCTTTATAAGAATCAGTGCTCAAGAACACAGTATCACACAGCACAACAGCTGCAGCTCACAGGCAGCAGGCAGCATCGTCCTAAAAAACAGTAAGGTTTCTGAGGAAATTCTCATGGTAGATCCAGTCTGCAGCACTTCTGCTCAGCTCACTGATCACCTGCCTAACTGCTTATAGTCCTTAATATTTCACTTAGAAGTAATGAGTACTCCTTGCTCTGCTAAATATTCGTTGTTTATTGTTGCTTCATCTGCAAATTCTCAGTGCTAAAACCTATCTTTATTTTATTTCAACTGTTATACAACCCAATAAAGTACAAAAACTGCCCCAGAACAAATGAAAACATTCAGGGTTTTTTTTTTTTTTTTTGAGTTGGAGTCTCACTCTGTTGCCCAGACTGGAGT
>NW_007247472.1:206310-219076 GCF_000164805.1 Carlito syrichta
GATGAGGTCTTGCTGCCCAGGCGGGTCTGGAACCTGCGGGCTCAGGCAATCCACTCACCTCAGCCTCCCAAAGGCGCAGGATTACAGGCTGAGCCACCGAGCCCGGCTACATTCAGGGTTTTAAGAAGCATCAAGAAGCCAGACATGGTGGCTCACGCCTGTAATCCCAGCACTTTGGGAGGCTAAGGCGAGAGGACTGCCTGAGCCCAGGGATTCAAGACAAGCCTCAGGAACTTGGAGAGACCTCATCTCTACAATAAATCAAAAAAAAGTAGCCAGGTGTGGTGGTGCATATCTGTGGTTCCAACTACCTGGAAGGCTGAAGCAAAAAGATCACCTGAGCCCAGCAGGTCGAGGCGGTAGACGTGAGTGTGCCACTGCACTTTGGCCTGGACATCAAAGTGAGACCCCGACTCAAAAAAAAAAAAAAAAAAAAAGGCATCAAAGCCAGGTGTGGTGGCTCATGCCTATAATCCCAGCACTTTGGAAGGCTGAGGCAGAAGAACTGCTTGAGCCCAGGAATTCGAGACCAGTGTGGGCAACATAGCAAGACCTCATCTCTACAAAAAAGCCAGGCATGGTAGCTCATGCTTATAAGTCCCAGCTATTCTGAAAGCTGAGGCAGAAGGATAGCCTGAATCCAGGAGGTTGAAGCCAGGTGAGCTGTGATTGGGCTACTGCACTCCAGCCTGTGTGAAAAAGTAAGATCCTGACTCAAAAAAATAAAAAAGACATTAGAAGAACAGTCACTATCTTAACATAAATTTTGGAAGGTGATTGAAGCCAAATGCATCTCCTTTTCAACCAAGTGAAATAAATTTCCTTTAAAAACCTAACTGACATAGATTTATGTGCTTTCACTTTATGCAAAACAAATTCCCCAGTTTCTACTCTGTTCACAGAAGAGACAAGGAACACATCACAAACACACTTTGATCCCTGCAGTGAGATGAGCAGCCATGATCATGCATGCTTCTCCCTTCTTCAAGCCTTTTGAAGTCCACACTATCCTTTGTGGTATTGTCTCCCGTCCTGCTAGGAGAGCTGATCTCCACCGACATCAAAGACAGCTGGTGTTCCAGCTAAAAAAATACTGCAAAGGAGCACTCCAAAATCCTTTTGACCTCAGACATGACTACAGAATGGATATGGCATTTTAAATAGCCAGTTCCTGCAGCATTCTATAGTACAATGTCCCTTACATGACATAAAAGCAAATTATGTAAACTGCTAAAATGCAAAACCAGTAATTCCATCTCACATCAAAGCAAAAAAGCCCTAGAAAATCTGAGACTCAGGGCTGGGCATGGCAACTCACACCTGTAATTCCATCACGTTAGGAGACCAAAGCAGGACAATGGCTTAAGGTCAGGAGGTCCAGACCAGCCTGGGAAACATAGCAAAACCCCATCTCCACAAAAAACAAAATCTCTGAGGCTCAATTAAATAGTAATTAAGGCCAGGTTCAATGGCTCAGACTGTAATCCCAGCACTTTGGGAGGCCAAGGTGAGTGGATTGCCTGAGCCCGCAGGCTCGGGACCAGCCCAGGCAACTTGGCAAGAGTCCTCATCTCTACAATAAATTTAAAAAAAAAAAAAAATTAGCCAGACGTGGTAGCATGTGCCAGTAGTTCTGGCTACTTGGAAGGCTGAGGTGGAAGGATCGCAGAGCCCAGCAGGTTGACACTAGGGTGGCCGTGAGCATGCAACTACATTCCAGCCTGGGCGACGGAGTGAGACTCTGACTCAAAAAAAAAAATTTTAGTAATTAAAAAGGAAATATAGCTGGGTACAGTGGCTCATGCCTGTAATCCCAGCACTTTGGGAGGAGGAGAGAGGATTTCCAGAGCCCACAGGTTCGAGACCAGCCTGGGCAACATGGTGAGACCTCGTCTCTACAATAAAAAAAAAATTTTTGCTGAGCGTGATGGCACACATCTGTAATTCCAGCTACTTGGAAGGCTGAGGTGGAAGGATTGCCTAAGCCCAGTAGGTGGAGGATGTATGTGGTGGCTGTGGGCAGTGTGTCACTGCACTCTAGCTTGGGAGACAGAGTGAGACTCCAACTCAAAAAAAAGAAAAGAAAAGAAATATAACCTTCACTTGTTCAATAATCCTCACAATGTCATAATACTTTATAAATGGATAAAGTGAACATAATCGCAGAGAAGCACCCACCACATATTTAACAGGCTAGTAAAGACAATAACATACACTCTCTGATTTGGTTAGAAATGATGGCTTTTTTTGTGGGCTCTGGTATCTGAGGTGCCAACTCCTGATTCCTCCCGCCCTTAGCTGGAACTGACCTGAGTATCTGCTGAGGGCTGAAGTGCTCCTCTTGAGGCCATGTCTTCTCTACCTACCTCTCCCCTTTTCCACTGCCTCAAAGCCAGGCCACCTGGGAGTCCTTCTGGATCCTGAAGAAGGAGCTGGTCACGGTGTAATGATCAGCCACAGTGTGCCATCCCTCCTCTACAGCCACAGTAGCACCCAGGGTGGGGGTGGGGGAAGGGACAGGCTTTCCACTCACAGAGATACAGATTCAAAGTTCAACCGCCACTTACTAGCTTTGTGACCTAACTTCTTTGAGACTCAGTTTATTCATCTGCAAAATCATACCTTCCCAACACGATTATGAATATTCATAATGAACAGTTTGACAACATTTAGTTTTCTCCCCTGCTAAGAAAATAGCAAACACAAGGTATCTGCAGGTGAATATATCATGGCTTTAATCTGCAACCACAGAAGACAGTAGTAGCACTATTAATAGCACCAAAGGAAAAACAAAAAACAGTATTCTCTCTGAATATGAGAAACGATTTTATTAGTCCCCGATTTTTGTTTTGTTTTGTTTTAGTTGGAGTCTCACTCTGTCGCCCAGGCTGGAGTGCGATGGCATGCTCATGGCCACTGAAGCCTCGACCTGCTAGGCTCAGGCAATCCTCTTGCCTTAGTCTTCCAAGTAGCTGGAACTACAGGCACATGCCACCAAGCCTGGCTAATTTTTTGATTTATTGTAGAGATGAGGTCTCACCAAGTTGCCCAGGCTGGTCTCGAACCAGTGGGCTCAGGCCTCTCACCTCGGCCTCCCAGAGTGCTGGGATTATGGGTGTGAGCCACCATGCCTAGCCTAATCTCTGATTTCTAAGGAGTACCATTATTTCAGCCTCTGTTGCCCCAGAATCTATGCCCAATTTTGTGGGGTGGGGGTTTTCTATATTTTTCTTTCTTTCCTTTTTTTTTTTGAGTTGGAGTCTCACTCTGTCGCCCAGACTGGAGTGCAGTGGCATGCTCACAGTCACTGCAGCCTTGACCTGCTGGGCTTAGGCGATAGTTCTGCCTCAGCCTTCCAAGTAGCAGGGAACTATAGACACACACCACCACGCCCAGCTAGTTTTTGTGATTTATTGTAAAGATAAGTTCTCACCAAGTTGCCCAGGCTGGTCTCGAACCCCCAGGCTCAGGAAATTCTCTTGCCTCGCCTCCCAAAGTGCTGGGATTACAGGTTGAGCCACCATGCCCAGCCTTTATATATATATATATATATATATTTTTTTTTTTTTTTTTTTTTGAGTTGGAGTCTCACTCTGTCACCCAGACTGGAGTGCAGTGGCCGCTTCTGGCCACCGCAGCCTCGACCTGCTGGGCTCCAGCAATCCTTCCGCCTCAGCCTTCCAAGTAGCTGGAATTACAGGTACGCACTACCACGCTTGGCTAATTTTTTGATTTTATTGTAGAGATAGAGGTCTCACCAAGTTGCCCAGGCGGGTCTCGAACCCGCGGGCTCAGGCAATTCACTCACCTCAGCCTCCCAAGGCGCGGGATTACAGGCTGAGCCACCGAGCCCCGCTAGCCTCTATATTTTTAAATGAAGCTAGATTACTTTTACAAACAGAAAAAAACATTTTTTTTTAAGTTTCTCAGTTTGCTACACGTGTAACTCAAAACATGCTACCTTAAAATAAGGAATCCTGAGTGATAAAATAAGGATTAAGATTATCTGAGCTTAAATAAGAGTCTGATAAATTAACAATGCTACATGCAGTGAATCACTTTGCTTCCTTTGGCAAGGGACCTTTTGGTCATTTTGCTATTTATCACTTTTACAGCACTTGGAGACTAGAAAAACAGAAGATGGAAGTAAATTAATTCTTCTGATATCAGGGCTAGTAAAACATTTGGTGGAAAAGAAGTTTGAAACTATGAACTATAGTCAAGCTAGAGGAGTTGCTACAGGTTTTTATAATGGTCACGATCACTAAAGATAGCAGAGAGTTGACTACACATAAATCTATTTTACCGAGCCTGGGAAAGTCACTGTGTGTCCTGAGACCTAGCTCTAATTTCATAACCAACACGTACATGACTACAGTATACATGCCATGCTGACACACACTCCTCAAAGCAGAAGGTAGTAACTGCTAAACTTATAGAACACTTATTCTCTGCCTTCTAGCCCTCAGCTTATTCCATCTCCCAAAAATGCTTAAAGGGAGGTGTTACTACATCCCTTTCTCAACAAGAACCCCCAAGGCTCAGAGATGGTGGATGCCTTAAACAAGGACAAGGAGCCCTTGAATGAACTATGCCTCAGGACCCAAGGCACAGCCATTCCTACATTCTTAGGGCCCTGGGCAGAATGCTTCACATCATGTTGTAGACAGAGAGATCCTGACACTGAAAATATTATAGGAAGTGGCACTTTATTACGCTGGCCCAGAGGCTTCGAGGGGCTAATGAGTCCAAATCGAGCTCGAGCCCTGCAGAATGGGAGAAGGGGGGTCTTATACCCTTGTTTAGGTAAGGGAGGGGGTCATGTTGAGTGATTACATATTTCCTTTGGAATCTTACAAGGTTGTACTCAGCAAAATCAGATTTTTCAAAGAACAAATGGTTTTCAGGAACTGCAGGATTGTAAACCATCAACATTAGAAGAGGGGTTTTGGATATGTTCGTGAATTAGTTACTCTTTTGCATTTCCATGAAATGGCCAGTCTCTGGTCACTTGGCCTTTCTTAAACAAAACCTGCCTGTAGCCTGGTGTGTCTTTAAAGCTTGCAGCTTGCCTTTCAAAAGAAAATACCTAGCCGGGCTCGGTGGCTCAGCCTGTAATCCCGCGCCTTTGGGAGGCTGAGGTGAGTGGATTGCCTGAGCCCATGGGTTCGAGACCTGCCTGGGCAACTTGGCGAGACCTCATCTCTACAATAAATCAAAAATTAGCCAGGCATGATAGTATGCGCCTGTAATTCCAGCTACTTGGAAGGCTGAGGCGGAAGACTGCCGGAGCCCAGCAAGTCGAGGCTGCAGTGGCCGGGAGCGTGCCACTGCCCTCTAGCCTGGGTGACAGAGTGAGACTCCAACTAAAAAAAAAAAAAAGGAAATAACTGCTACCAACCCCCCTTTCTGCCACACCAATATCACGTATGGTCTTATTTCAACTGGGCAGGCAGAACCAGTCTATCAAGTCAGGAGGAAGATGACGGGGTGAGGGGCAGAGTAAAGACAAAAATCCAGGCTTTGGTAATAATGAGTTACTATAGCAATAGAGATCCCAGAACACCACCTGGCCGCAGTCCCCTGACTTGACACACCTGCACTTTGCAACCTGCCGCCTACTACATGGACACACACTGCTGAAGCTAAATGTAATCTGGGCACCATCTGGAAGTTATGTATAAATAAAAATTTATTTCTTCTCCAGAATGTCAAACAAGCCCTACCATGAACATTAGACAGGTTCTGAAGAAGCAGAAAGGGTATTTTTACAGAAACCATATCTAAAGTGAACATCAGGTTATGGAATACTCGGCAATTTGAATGACAGTTAATTTCAGCTGTACAAAAATGGGACTCAACCAGGCTGTTTTGCTTGCAGACTATGCTCCTATTAAGTTCCCCAGGGTATACAACCGTTGCACCTCAACGGGCTTCCTTCCTGTGCTTTACTCTTAAAAACCACAGAGACTCTGGGACTCAATGGTCGCAAAGCCCCAGTGGTTACAGGGCTAAATTCCTAACCACTAACTCAGTCTTTCTCAACCAGGTCAGCAGTTTGAAAAGAGGAGTAATCTAAGGTTTGACATCCACTATGGTAGCCACTATACACATGAGACTATTGAATTCCTGAAATGGGGTTAGTGTGACTAAGGGACTGAATTGTTAATTTAATTAAAGTAGTCTAGTGGCTACAGTGCTGCGCAGCACAGTCACAGACTATTTATTTACAGGTATAAACATAGATATTTATGAAAATGAAAGCATACTAAACATAATGTGTTATGACTTGCTAAGCTTTTTTTCCAATCAAAATAACATGGATCTCTTTCCATAATAATATTTTTGAATATTATTCCTTTTTTTTTTTTTTAATCAGAGTTTCACTCTGCTGCCCAGGCTGGAGTGTAATGGCATGCTCACAGCTACCGCAGCCTCGACCTGCTGGGCTCAGGCGATCCTTCCACCTTAGCCTTCCAAGTAGCTAAAACTACTAGCATGCACCACCATGCCTGGCTAATTTTTTTATTTATTGTAGAGACAAGGCCTCACCAAGTTGCACAGGCTGGTTTCGAACCCCTGGACTCAGGCAATCCTCTCTCCTCGGCCTCCCAAAGTGCTGGGATTACAGGCTTGAGCCACCACACCCAGTCATACTTTTAATATCCATATCTAAGCTGTCTAATATCCATGAGCAATATGTGGCTACTGATTATCTGAAATGTAGCTAGTCCAAAGAGATGTGCTGTAAGTGTAAAATACACACCAGATTTTAAAACTTTGTATGACAAAGGAATGTAAAACATATTAATAATTTTTACATTGATTACATGTTGACATGATAATATATGGGATATATTGGGTTAAGTAGAATTTAAACTAATTTCACCTGTTTCTTTTTACTTTTTTTTAAATTTATTCATTTATTTTTGAGTTGGAGTCTCACTCTGTCACCCAGACTGGAGTGCAGTGGCCGCTCCTGGCCACCACAGCCTCAACCTGCTGGGCTCCGGCGATCCTTGCGCCTCAGCCTTCCAAGTAGCCGGAACTACAGGTGCACGCTACCACGCCTGGCTAATTTTTTGATTTATTGTAGCGATACGGTCTCGCTAAGTTGCCCAGGCAGGTCTCGAACCTGCGAGTTCAGGCAATCTACTCACCTCAGCCTCCCAAAGCGCGGGATTACAGGCTGAGCCACCGAGCCCGGTAGTAATTTTTTATAAAGTTAAACATACACTTAGCCATCACCCGACAAATCCATCCCTAGGTATTTACTCAGGAGAAATGAAAATATATGTCTACCCAAAGACTTTACCCAGATGTTCATGGCAACTCTATTCATAATTGCCACAAACTGGAAAGAACTCAAATGTCAGCCGGGTTCGGTGGCTCAGCCTGTAATCCCGCGCCTTGGGAGGCTGAGGTGAGTGGACTGCCTGAGCCAGTGGGTTCGAGACCCGCCTGGGCAACTTGGTGAGACCTCATCTCTACAATAAATCAAAAAATTAGCCGGGTATGGTAGCACACACCTGTAGTTCCAGCTACCTGGAAGGCTGAGGCTTAAGGATCACCAGAGCCCAGCAGGTCGAGGCTGCGGTAGCCGGGAATGGCCACTGCACTCAAGTCTGGGCGACAGAGTGAGACTCCAACTCAAAAAAAAAAAAAGAACTCAAATGTCTACAGTTGGTGAATGGATAACTATGCTGCATCCCTACAATGGAATACTGCTCAGCAATAAAAAGAAACATGCAACATCATGGAAAAATCTCAAAGCTTTATGCTAAGTGACAGAAGCCAGACCAAAAAAAAAAAAAAAAAGAAAGAAAGAAAACTACACTTGATAATATTCAACTTAGAGGTGACACTCTAGAAAAGATGAAACAACATCACAGAAAGCAGATTAGTGGCTGCTAGAGACCAGAGGGAAGATATTGACTACAAGAAGCACCAAAGAAATACTTGGAGTGATAAAAATGTTACATAATGGTTGTGTGTGTGTGTGTGTGTGTGTGTGTGTGTGTGTGTGTGTGTGTGTATTAAAATATATTTTTTCATCAAAATGTATCAAACTCTATACTTAAAATTGGTGAAATTTATTGTATATAAATTTTACCTCAAAACAAAGTTGACCAAAAAGAGAGAAACAGAGAGATTAAAGAAAAAAAGGGAAAAAAGGATTAGATAATGAAAATAAAGCACTACCTTGGCACACATACAACCGCTTAAACAATGTCAGTTCTTATGACAAGTAACATTTCCTTTTCAGTATTATTCAAAATATCTAAAACCAAACTTAGACTTATCATCTTCCTGGGAAGACCAGTTACCCTACATTTACCTTGTTCTATTTCTCTAAACATTTCTGGTACCTCTGCTTCTCTCACGGCCTCTACTTGGCCAACTTTTCTTCTATTGTGTTTCTTCTTCCCTCTCTCCCTCCCTCCCTCCTTTCCTTCCTCTTTCCCTCAAGCTGAGATATTGCCTTTCTAACATCACTGCTCCATTATCACCCAACTCTCCCCTCCCCTTCCCTTCTTTCACCTTCTCATTGCAACCCACAGTAAATCAAGCTTCCAAAAACACCACTTTTCATGAGCCACACATCCACTCTAGTCCCATCACTGCTATTCAAATCTCTTAGCCTGGCATCCAAGAGGCTCAAAATTAGCTCTAGCCATCCTTTTCCATCTTTTATCCCACACCAAGAGTCTTCCCAAATAATCCCCACTGGAAGGAATGAAGAATTGAAGGCAGGGATCAAGTCTGTCTTGCTTAAACCTGCACCCCAAGTTCCCAGAACATGCCAGGAACAGAGGGCACAATCACAGCAGTATCTGCTGAAAGAAGTAATGAACTCCTGAAGTCTGCAAATGCAACTCTGGCCTCAGAAAACAGGCAACCATTCTTTAGTTTTCTAAACTGAGATTCTTTTTTTTTTTGAGTTGGAGTCTCACTCTGTCACCCAGACTGGAGTGCAGTGGCCATTCCCAGTCACTGCAGCCTCGACCTGCTGGGTTCCGGCGATCCTTCTGCCTCAGCCTTCCAAGTAGCTGGAACTACAGGCGTGCACTACCACGCCTGGCTCATTTTGATTTTATTGTAGAGATGAGGTCTCGCCAAGTTGCCCAGGCAGGTCTCGAACACGTGGGCTCAGGCAATCCACTCACCTCAGCCTCCCAAAGGCGCGGGATTACAGGCTGAGCTATCGAGCCCGGCTTAAACTGAGATTCTTATGATGGATTAGTAACAGTTTGAATAACTAGTGCTCCGAAAGGTATTCCAGGACTTGTGTTAAAGACTATAAGGTTTCCATTTCTCTTTTCTAGTTTTTAAAAAAAACTGTCGGGCATGGTAGCATGTGCCTGTAGTTCCAGCTACTTGGAAGGCTGAGGCGGAAGGATCACCTGAGCCCAGTAGGTCAAGTCTGTAGTAGCCGGGAGTGTGCCATTGCCCTCCAGCCTGGGTGACATAGTAAGATTCCTACTCAAAAAATAAAATAAAAATTTTTAAAACTGTCAATAAAATAACAACTTAGGCTAGACGCAATGGCTCACACCTGTAATCCCAGCACTTTGGGAAGCTGAGGTAGGAGGATTGCTTGAGTCCAAGAGTTCAAGACCAACCTAGGCAACATAGCAAGACCTCATCTCTACAAAAAAAATTTTTTTAATTAGCCAGGCACGGTGGCACACACTGGTATTCCCAGCTCTCAAGAGGCAAAAGCAGAAAGATCACCTGAGCCTTAGAAGACCGAGACTGCAGTGAGCCATGATAGCAACACTGAAACCCAGACTCAAAAAACAAAAACAGAAACAAAAACAAAAATAATAATTTAAATATTTTTCTCCCTTTAACTCAGAAAAGACTAGAGTCCTCGAAATGTGCACCCAGGAAACATGGGAGGGGTTGTGGAGATCACAAGCATGTTCATAACTTCGCAGGTTTGTCAGAGTTTTGACCATTACACAGTATTTTAATTAATTTTGCTCTTAGTCATGTATGGTCATTTACATTCATAATGAACCACTGTCTAAATGTAGGCTCAAGGAATGCCAATGGCAAAATACATGCCAGTGAAAAATACAAGTGAGAATCATCATTAAAATGGCAATTCTGCAAATTGAAGATGCTGTTTCTCAGTTCCTTAAGTTGTATTCATCTTATCACAATTTCTTACTGTCTCTGTTATTTTTTTTACAACAGTATAACTCAGATCACAAACATTAATATAATTCTTAGTAATATACTGATCTAAATAAAAATTTTTAAATTTGAAAACACTTCCGGAAAACAGATCAGAATAGAAAAAAAAGAAATCACTTCCAGAGGGAATTTTTACCATTCAATATTACTGTGAAAGAAGTTTGCAAGTTTAAAAAGGCTGGGAAGTGCTGATTTAGAACATTTGCTCTGAAACGCAGGCTCCTCTGTTAACCTTTTCCAATTCCCTAAAACCCAGGGAGGTCCTGACCAGCCACTCCCATGTGCCCTCACTCTCCCAAGCAGATGAGCCCTTTCAACACCTTCCTTCACCTTTGGCTTGCCCGTCTGCTACCTCCACCAGGATGTAAGCTCCCTGCTTCATTTATCTTTTTCTCTGAATAAGCACAGTGTTTGGCTCCCAGAAGACTCCCATAAGAGCTTGTTAATGTTTGAGATGTCAAATGCATGTGTACCCACGCTGTAAACCCTCTGGTGATGAACAAGAGCTGGGAGGGGAAGAGCTGAAAAGGGTATTTGCAGGGGCTGCTTCCCTTCAGGGCTGGCCTCCCAGAGCTCATGGGTCGGGTCAGTGGCTGAGCCCCATGATCTGCCCACTTGACTCTTCTGCCACCTTTGAACACTTAACAGCCAGCTCTGCTGCCAGGCAGGCACGATAAGAAGGCCATGTGTGCATCTCCCAGAACATGGCTGTCAAAACATGAAAGGGGTCAGGGAAGGTTATTCTTTGAGATGTCACTGATCTTTTTTGCCACAGTTGATGGTGAGACAAACTTTTAAATAAATAATTTTCTTTTCCTATTAAATATACTTGAGTGCCAAAAAAGTACTAGGTGGTTAGTGCTCCAGCAAATACAAAGGTAATAAACAACAACAAAATCAGTTAACATTTATGTGCAGGGCTCTGTTCTGAATGCTGCATGTGTATGAGCTCAGTTAATCCTTACAGTAGCCCTAGCACACTCTTACAATGCCCACTTCATAAATGAGGAAACTGAGGCTGCAGAGATTAAGCAATATGTCCAAGAGCACGAAAGTATTGCCCCTCTCCTCAAGTTATATATAGCTTCACCTGTGTAAGAGAGGTGAATACAAATAGTAAGAAATAATGTGTGTAAAATGACTGCGTCTTTGGGACAGATACACTCTATGGGAATTTCAGAGGAAAATTATATCCAGCTTGGCAGGTATGACAGTAGGTAGCAGTACATAGGAAGGGTTTTCTGAGCTGTACCTCAAATAACTGCATTCATTCAACAAATTTGCTTATTCCACAAATATGTGCTGCATGCTTTCTATCTATATGCCAGGGACTGTGCTAGTTTGAAATTGAATTGACATAATAATATAGATAATAAAGGCTGAATAGAGTAAAAAACAAACCTCAAAGAGAAAGACATCAACAGAACAAGCTGCCCATGGCTTTCACCATGTAAAGAATGGGAAGGGGCAGAGGTGTGCCCTCTATGCACAGACCCACCTCTCCACCCTCAACAGCCTGGAGCACCAAGTGCAGTGACTGCTCATCATTGTATTCCTAGAGCAAACCACAATGCCCATCAAAGAACCAGAGCTAGAGAAGTGTCCATGAAATAAATAAGGACCAGCTGTTGAATGGGTGATCTACACAAATACATGCAGAGATGCACCATGGCAACGTGCCACTCCACCATTCCCAGTGCTCTGGTGGACCAGTGGGGTACTGTCATGTTAGTCAGACCCTTGATCTGATGCTGGAAGTCTAGTGTGAGCAGGCCCACTCCTGGCTTCATTTACCCCTGCTTGTGCAGAAAGGAAAGTGCACAGGACTTAAAGTACAGTGGGTCCCTGCCCAGGTCACTTGGCACCTGGTGGGAGGGGAAGCTCCTTGGGAAGGAAGGTCCCAAATGAACAACACTGCCTTCTCTTTTCACCACTACATGCAGTTCTTACACATTTTAGATCCAGGATTCTCCCACACCAACACTCCATTCACACCCTCCCCACCCAGAGAAAAGAGCTTCAACTTATTTAATGAGGAGAAATGACTTGTTCCTGATGAGCAAGTCAAAGAAATGTGAGCAGGCTAGTTCAAGTATTCTAAAGGAGCTGTGACAGCACGCGGAACCCAGGCTAGTGCTCAAGCATCTTGCTTTCCGACAGAGCCCTCTGCTCTTCCCCTCTGCCACTGTCTAATAAGTCATCTGTGTACACACACCTCAATGCTCTAGGCAAGCTACAAACTAAAGCAATTTGTTTTCAAACTAACAGGACAGAATTCATCTATTGTTCTACATATAAGGTCTCCTTAAAGTGAGATATCTATGGTACTGTAGTGCATTTTTTTAGGGGCACATATTTCACCAACTAAAATAAGTAATTCTCCAAGTTTACAGTTTTGTTGTTGTTGTTGTTGTTGTTTGAGTTGGAGTCGCACTCTGTCGCCCAGACTAGAGTGCAGTGGCCGCTTCCTGCTACCGCAGCCTCGACCTGCTGGGCTCTGGCGATCCTTCTGCCTCAGCCTTCCAAGTAGCTAGAATTACAGGCATGCGCTACCACGCCCGGC
>NW_007247472.1:219096-224462 GCF_000164805.1 Carlito syrichta
ATGAGGTCTCGCCTGCCCAGGCGGGTCTCGAACCCGTGGGCTCAGGCAATCCAATCACCTCAGCCTCCCAAAGGTGCGGGATTACAGGCTGAGCCACCGAGCCCGGCTCATGTAAGCATCTTTAAAGAAATGTTTAAAGAATTCAGGGCTGCCTAGGCACAGTGGCTCATGTCTGCAATCCCCGCTCTTTGGGAGGCGAAGGCAAGAGGATTGCCTGAGCCCAGGGATTCAAGACCAGCCCGGGTAACTTGGTGATATCTCATCTACACAATAAATCAGAAAAACTGCAGGGGGGATTAGCAGTTGAGGGAAACTGCTAGGGGAGGGAGGGGCATACCTCATCAACAAGGGTACTTGCATGAGCAATGTTTATATACCTAACCCTGAATTGTACCCCACATCTTTATAATAAATAATTAAAAATTAAAAATAATTTTAAAAAGTTAGCAGGGCATAGTAGTACACGCCTATGGTTCCAGTTACTTGGAAGGCTGAGGCAGAAGGATTGCCTGAGTCCAGCAAGTCAAGGCTGTGGTGGCCATGAGCATATCACCGAACTCTAATCTAGGTGACAGAGTGAGACTAACTCAAAAAAAAAAAGAATTCAGGGCCAGGCTCAGTGGCTCACACCTGTAATCCCCGTACTTTGGAGGCTGAGGCAGGAGGATCACCTGAGCCCAGGAATTCGAGACCAGCCTGGGCAACTTGGCAAGATCTCATCTCTACAAAAAATCCCCCCCAAAATTAGCTGGGCATGGCTGGGCATGCCTGTAGTCTCAGTTACTTGAGAGACTGAGGCAGAAGGATCATCTGAGCCCAGGAGGTAGGGGCTGCAGTGAGCTGTGATCATGTCACTGTAGTTGATCCTGGGTGACAAAGTGAGACTCAGACTAGGAAAAAAAAAAAAAAAACCTTCAGTATAACTTGGAATTCTAAAGAAATTTCCAAATAGCATTCCCAAAAGAAGCTCAGACAGATTCTAATGATTACTGGAGTGCCTTTAAATTTCAAGGTCTAGCCGGGCGCGGTGGCTCAGCCTGTAATCCCAGCACTTTGGGAGGCTGAGGTGAGAGGATTGCCTGAGTCTAGGGGTTTGAGACCAGTCCGGGCAACTTGGTGAGATTTCATCTCTATAATAAATCACAAAAACTATCCGGGCGTGGTGGCATGCTTCTGTAGTTCCAGCTATTTGGAAGGTTGAGGCGGAAGCATCACCTAAGCCCAGCAAGTCGAGACTCAGGTGGCCATTGAGTAGGCCACCGCACTCCAGCCTGGGCAACAAGAGTGAGACTCCAACTTAAAAAAAAAATTTCAGGATCTAAATGAAGGCAATGATATCTCCTAATTTGGCATCACATTTGAACAGGTATTCTAGTGATACAGAAATAAAGCTTAAAAGACTATAAAAAGGGTCACTGATTAAGAAGCTGAAGTTCAATAAAGTAAGACACAAAAACCATGTGTGTTATGACAGGTAAAGATCTTGGCTGATTTGTACACACCTTGAAAAACAGAGGACCTCAGAATCCGGTAGGGGAAAAGCTCCTGGAAAGTAGGGGTGTCTAGTTCCCCACATTGCCTCAGCGCATGCCTGGCACTCACAATGGTTTGTTGAATGAATGAATGTAGCTGAGTAAATAAGCCATGCAGGAATGCAGTTTCCAAAAAGCAAAAGTTCGGCCGGGCTCCATGGCTCAGTCTGTAATCCCAGCACTTTGGGAGGCCAAGGTGAGTGGATTGCCCGAGCCCATGGGTTCGAGACCCACCTGACCAACTCGGTAAGACTGTCTCTTCAATAAATCAAAAATTAGCCGGGTGTGGTAGCACACACCTGTAGTTCTGGCTACTTGGAAGGCTGAGGTAGAAGGATCGCCAGGTCGACGCTGGGATGGCCGTGAGTGTGCCATGGCACTCCAGCCTGGGTTACAGAGTAAGACTCCAACTCAAAACAAACAACAACAAAAACAACAACAAAAAGCTAAAGTTCAAGGACAGATTCATGTTCAATAAAAACTTAAATATGGTAATATTACCTTTTCTACGTTTTTTTTTTTTAATGTTCTCTGTTATACCTCAAATACCACTAAAATTATCTGTTGGTTCTCAAGAACAAAATGCACCACATGGAGGATAAACAGGCCCTTATCCAGATGAACCCCACAGAATATTTTAAAGGAGAAAACTGAGATAAAAAGCTATCACATACAGTGTACCAACCAGTAAAAATCAAATATGCATATAACAATACTTTCCAAAACTTTCAGTTTCCTCTGGTTTCTATTTCAGCCAGATAAGCATTTTTTTTTTTTTTTTTTTTTTAGTCTAATGACTAAAAGTTTTCACTTTCAGGTAGCCAAGAACTTATGTTTCCCTTGTCTTCTCTTAGTCCTCCCAAATTTTCTCACAACTCACCTTCTGGCTTTTTACAGAATTCCTTTTGTTTACAAAATCCTCCCCCTTCCTTTGACCCCAACCTGAAAGCATACTCCTAAATACTAGCCTTTCTGGTTTTGTGAAAGCTTCATTTCCTTGAAGCACAGGGCTTGTCTATTTCCTAAAGCTAAATTCATTGTGCTCCATAAAAATGAAAATAAAATCATTCCAACTACAGTCAGGCACTGAATCACCTCCCAACATTTTCTGCCAGTTGCTCATCCAAATATGCCTTTCTGGTGGTGACCCTATGTTCCCTTCATCTTCTGGTCAGTCCACAGAATTTTTCCTACCAAATTCATAAACCCTAAAGCATTTTCTGCTATAAATTCTGTTTCCCAAGGCTAAACAATCTTGATAAATGAAAGGAACTATGAACAGAAATGAGCTTACTTGCAATAATATACTTCAACGTGTTTAACCCTTTGCACAAATATTGTCAGGAAGTGAAGAGATGGAAGAAGGAATGTACTTTACAAACACTTCATGAAGATGATTTCATTTGATCTTCCTAAAGATCCCTGGAAGGCAAGCAGGGCAGAAATTTATCACTCTCATTTACTGATGACAAAACTAAACATCAAAAGCTGTTAAGTGATTTGCCCCACCAATGCCACATGACCAGCAAGTCAGCCCAGACTTGTATCAAGGTCTTGCCTCTTCCAACCCCAAGGTTGTCTACCATATACTCCCTCCAGAAGCTTCTGTCTACAGTCAAGGAGCAACTTCCTAGAGATTCAACATTTCAAAGGAAGGGCAGATCTCTGACTTTTGGGACACTACCTCCCTTCAGCTGGAAAGCCATCTTCAATCTTCCCAATAGAAAATAGTATTTTTATCTTCTACATACCAAACGTAACAACTTTTTCCCAAAATAATTTCCAACAGTTCCTGTTTCTATTTTTTTATTTTTGATTTTTGAGTTGGAGTCTCACTGTCACCCAGACTGGGGTGCAGTGGTACGCTCCTGGCCACCGCAGTCTCAACCTCCTGGGCTCCGGAGATCCTTCCGCCTCAGCCTTCCAAGTAGCTGGAACTACAGGTGTGCGCTACCATGCCCAGCTAGTTTTTTATTTATTGTAGAGATGAGGTCTCGCCAAGTTGCCCAAGCGGGTCTCAAACCCCTGAGCTCAGGCAATCCTCTTACCTCGGCCTCCCAAAGTGCTGGGATTATAGGCGTGAGCCATTGCACCCAGTCAATTATTTTATTTTATTTTTTAAATGAAATCCTATTACATTTTTCACCACCTAGCTGAAGCGCTGATCTCTAAGTTATTGTTCCAGTTTTCACAATTACTATTTTACACAAGCAGAAAAAAGAGGCACAGTAAGATTGCGATTCATTTATTTGTTCCATAAACACATAAAATTCTATTAGATACCAGGGACTGGGACTCAAAAGTGAGCAAAAAATACATCCCCCACCCAACAGCCTAGTGGAGAAAAAGTAAATAAATAAGTATACAATAAACTTATCAAGATTCAGGTATGGGGTAATAGGCACATGGCCTGGGGAAATAGAAATCATGGAATGCTGGCTTGGTGCTGGTGGCTCACACCAATAATCCCAGCACTTTGGGAGGCTGAGGTGAGAGAATTGCCTGAGCCCCCGGGGTTCAAGACCAGACTGAGCAACTTGGTGAGACCTCATTTCTACAATTTAAAAAAAAAAAATTAGCTAGTCATGGTGGTATGTGCCTGTAGTTCCAGTTACTTGGAAAGCTGAGGAAGAAGGATCACCTGAGCCCAGAAGGTTACGGCTGGGGTGGCCCTTGAGCGTGCCCCTGCCCTCCAGCCTGGATGACAGAGTGAGACTCCCAACTAAAAAAAAAAAAAAAAAAAAAAAAAAAATCATGGAATGCTTCCTGGAGGAAGTGGTCTGTGAATATTTATAAGCATCTTTTTCTTTACGTTCAGCACAAAATAAATCTAAACGACTCAGCTATATTCCCTGAAAGGATATGGTTTACTTGCCAACAGTCAAGTAAAAAAACCTAATACACTCACAGAATTACTCTAGACTCCCTATCCTAAATTTCAACCCTTAACCCATACAAATTATAGCATGAATTATAGCAAGTGTAACAAACTCTGTCCCATGTGTGTCTTCTCGCATGTCTAAAGAATAGGATTAAAGATATGCACAATGAAATAAATTGCACCTTTTAAAAAGATAATCATTTTCTTAACCGGAAATGAATGCTTTGAACAATCCAAGCCCTACAAAGCATGGCTGTCGGAAGAGGAAACCGAGGTTCAGAAAGTCCCACTTTAATATAACAGAATGAAAGGTCTCTTTGAAGTCACCAGAAGAGCTTGAACAAAAAGAGAAATAGAAGGCTATTGTGGGGCCTCAGCCTCCAGATGATGAACCCCAAACACACTGCGATGGTAAACAAACAAGCCTTAGAGCCTGCATCTGATTCGGTGGCCTGACAAAACATTACAGTTCAAGGAATCTCTCTCTCGCTCTCCCCATTCATCACCTCCCCAAAGTCCCCGGAGCGGGGAGCTCCAGGTTTTTTGCTGGTTCCTGGCTTTATTGCTTGCAAATTATAATGCATAGTGTGCCTTTCCAAAAAAAGGTACAGGCAAATGAAAACAAGCATGGTTTTAAAGCCCCATAAAAGACAGGCCATGTAACAGAAATGAACTCTGCCCGCGTTTACTACGAGGACCTATTACTCCTTTATGTTACTCCGGTGGATTTTTAACTCGAATGAATGCTACCCCTGCCCACGAAAGCGCAGGTGAAGGGACGGCGCACGTCCTACACCTGCCTCGGCAGGACCGCAGGCTGCCTCCCCCGCCGCCTCCCGGCCCAGGCCCGGGGCTGACCTGGAAACGGGCCGCAGACCCCAGGCCCCGGCACTCCGCTGTCCCGGCGAGCAGACGCCGAAGTCCTGCTTCCGTTTGGCCCCGCACACCCTCGC
>NW_007247472.1:225222-225899 GCF_000164805.1 Carlito syrichta
TCCAACACTGGCCGGCGGCCCACCGGGACCTTCCGCCTCGCCACTGCCCTGCGCCGCCGCCTCCCACCTCCTCGCAGCTGCACCGCAGACCCGCTGCCCTTAGCTCCCGGCCTCGGACCCGGTAACACTCCACCCTAAGCCATCCCCCTCAGGGATCCTCGGATCCGCAGACACCTTGTCCCGAGCCCTGGGATTCAGGACTCTTCTGGCCAAGATTTCCAAGCCAACCTTCCCAAAATTGGACTGTTCTGGGACTGTCGGATTTGAAACTCTCGGACCCGAACCTCTCCCACCCAGGCCTTCCAGACTCAGAAATGAACCTTCAGGATGGGACTTCAAATTCAGGTTTTACAGGGTCTCTTGAGCCTGACTCCTCAGACCTGAGAATCTAACAGTTGGACCCCACAGTTGGAGGCCTTGGACCCCAGAATCCTCAGATCCAAGCTCTAAGAACTGGGGACCCAAGCCGGGTTCGGTGGCTCAGCCTGTAATCCCGCGCCTTTGGGAGGCTGAGGTGAGTGGATTGCCTGAGCCCGCGGGTTTGAGACCCGCCTGGGCAACTTGGCGAGACCTCATCTCGACAATAGATCAAAATGAGCCGGGCGTGGTAGCACGCGCCTGTAGTTCCAGCTACTCGGAAGGCTGAGGCGGAAGGATCGCCGGAGCCAGCAGGTCGA
>NW_007247472.1:226173-238062 GCF_000164805.1 Carlito syrichta
CCCAGGTGGGTCTCGAACCCACGGGCTCAGACAATCCACTCACCTCAGCCTCCCAAAGCGGGGGATTACAGGCTGAGCCACCGACCCCGGCTCTGAGACAGTCTATACTCTTGGTCCCAGCTCCCTGTTCATCCCATAGGCCTTCAAGACCCAGAACTTTCAACCAAATCCTTCAGACGGGTTTCTTTGGTCCCACTGTACTGGCTCCAAAACCCTTAAACCTAGAGCTAGACAGCCTCGGGCTCAATTTCTCAGCCCCAAATCTGCCCCACAGTCTGCCTGAACACAAGGAGACAATCTTGGCACCACCCTGTGGAGACCAACCCCCAGAAGGTGCGCTAAAAAAAAAAAAAGTTAGTGGCATGAGGCAGATTAACAGGAAAAAGAAGGGGGGCGGGATACAAATTTATTTAACGTGTATACACAGGAGGCTTCAGAACGAAGACCCAGAGATACAGGGGAGACATATTTATGCTTTGGTCTGACAAAGTATGGACAGCCATATGGACATAAAGGGCATAAACTAATGTTAATAGACTGGAGAAACACAGCAAGTCCTGTCTGTCCAGATTCTTCTTGGCCTTTCCTCCTAGGGTGGGGCAGGACGCCCTCTGGAATGGGGGTCTTATGACCTCCAAGCAAGCTAGGTCAGATAATTTCTTTATGATCATTTTTTACACAGAGGGAAAATTAGACTAATATTTTTAGGTTTTATGGCTGGCTTTGGGGAAAGGGGTTCTGGTTTCTATGACCCTCCTTAGAAAGAGGGATTCTAGTTTCTATGGCTAGCCTTAGGAGAGACTGGAACTGAGAGACAGGAGGAGAGGGAAAGGTCGGAGAAAGTCTTTTGTTTCTGAGATCTTCTTTTTGGGGTATTGTTTCCTGAGCCCCACCAACCCCCCCTTACCCCCATACACATGGAAATTCTACCCTCCTCTTCCAGAGCAGCATTTCAGGACAGTGAAGAGAATTAAACTTGGAATCAGATGACCAGGATCTTCAGGGCTCTAGCTGTTACCAGCTTTGTGATCTTGAATAAGTTGCCCAGCTCCCCCATCTGCAAAATGGAAACAAAATTGTCTGTATGGCAAGGTTGATATGAGGAATGCAGTAAGATGGGAAGATGCTTGGCACATAAAATGCTAAACAATATGAGTTTCTTCCAGGAGAGTTTCTAACTCTCAAATTTATCTCCACTAAATTTCTATATTTCAGACAAGGAAACATATTCCCTTGGTAATCCCATCATCACCACCAAAATTTGACCTCACAGGAAAGGACTAGATCATATCTAAAGGGTCTCCCCTTCCCAGATCTCAATCTTAATGGGATTGTTGGGCAATTCCAATTGGCCAAGTGGCCATAACAGATTGACTTCAGGGGCCAAGACCCAATACAGGGAGATGTGAAGACAGAATCATGGAACTTCATGATTCAGCCCCTAAAATAATCAGAACTCTTCTTCCATTCCATTTTTGTCCCAGTGTTTTTAAAAGCAGCAGTCTATTAAAGCAAAACCATATGTCATTTAGTGAGGATTCAATTTTTACTTCCATTTCTTTGTTTTAAGGCAAATGGACTATTTTATTGCCAGAATCACAGAAACCCAAATCCTGCTATAATAATTACTCTTTTCATGATATGAACTGGCCAAGACAAGGTTCTTCTTCCATACTGGGGGTGGGAGTATAAATTGGCACTAAACCTTTGTAGAAGGCACTCATTTGTTCATTCAACAATTTTTTTTTTTTTTTGAGTTGGAGTCTCACTCTGTTGCCCGGACTGGAGTGCAGTGGCTGCTCCCAGCCACCGCAACCTTGACCTGCTGGGCTCCGGCGATCCTTCCGCCTTAGCCTTCCGAGTAGCCGGAATTACAGGCATGCGCTACCACGCCCAGCTGATTTTTTGATTTATTGTAGAGATGAGGTCTTGCTGTCCAGGGGGTCTTGAACCCGCAGGCTCAGGCAATCCACTCACCTCAGCCTCCCAAAGGTGTGGGATTACAGGCTGAGCCACCGAGCCCGGCTAACAATTTTTTTTAAAGCAGGATTTATGAGAAGACAGAAAAGCTCCCACAGGGGAGGGGACCTGAGGGGGTTGCCCCATTCGACAATTATTTACTGAGTACCTGCCATGTGATAGAACTGGTACCAGGAGCTGAGATTGGATAATACATATGTTCTGACCTGTGACTCAATAATTCTGCCTCTAGGATGGTATCCTAAAGAAATAATCAGAGATCAGTGCAAAAAAAAAAACCCCCAAAAACAAAAAAACAAAACAGAAGGACAAATATCTAACAATAATGGATTAGGCAAATCTTGGTACAAATTTTTTGCAATGTAAAATATCAGGTTATGAAAGATACTTGATGTTGGTAAATGCTCTTGATATAACAGTAAATGAAAAAAGCAATATAAGCATCTATGTGATTCGAATATATCTATAAGAAAAACACTAGAAAGAAACATCAAAAAAAAAATTTTTTTTTTTTTTGAGCTGGAGTCTCACTCTGTCGCCCAGACTGGAGTGCAGTGGCCGCTCCTGGCCACCGCAGTCTCGACCTGCTGGGCTCCGGCGATCCCTCCGCCTCAGCCTTCCGAGTTGCTGGAACTACAAGCGCGCGCTACCACGCCCGGCTGATTTTTTTATTTATTGTAGAGATGAGGTCTCGCTGCCCAGGCGGGTCTCGAACCCGCGGGCTCAGGCAATCCACTCACCTCAGCCTCCCAAAGGCACGGGATTACAGGCTGAGCCACCGAGCCCAGCATTTTTTTTTAATTATTATTTTTATTTTTTATTTTTTGGCCAAGGGCTGAATAGAATTAGTGATCTGGACCGTTCTAATTTATTTATTTTTATTTTTATTTTTTTGAGTTGGAGTCTCACTCTGTCGCCCAGACTGGAGTGCAGTGGTCGCTCCTGGCCACCGCAGCCTCGACTTGCTGGGCTCCAGCGATGCTTCCACCTCCGCCTTCCAAGTAGCTGGAACTACAGGCGTGCGCTACCACGCCCAGCTCATTTTTGATTTATTGTAGAGATGAGGTCTCACCAAATTGCCCAGGTGGGTCTCGAACCCGTGGGCTCAGGCAATCCACTCACCTCAGCCTCCCAAAGGCGCGGGATTACAGGCTGAGCCACTGAGCCCGGCTTTCTTTCATTTTTTTTCCTTTTTGAGTCGGAGTCTCACTCTGTCACCGAGGCTGGAGTGCAGTGGCATGTTCACAGCCACCTCAGCAGCCTCAACCTGCTGGGCTCAGGCAGTCCTTCCACCTCAGTCTTCCAAGTAACTGGAACTACAGGTGTGTATCACCATGCCCAGCTAATTTTTTGATTTATTGTAGAGATGAGATCTCACCAAGTTGCCGGGCTGATCTCGAACCCATGGGCTCAGGCAATCCTCTCTCCTCTGCCTCCCAAAGTACTGGGATTAAAGGCATGAGCCACCACACCTGGCTGATTTCTTTTTCTTTTTATGCTTTTTTTGTATTTTTCAAAATTCCTTGAATTAAGATATTTAACTTGTATGATTAAAAAATAATATCATTCAACTGGAATCTAATGCTCTGATGATCAGCCACTAGTTCCTTGAGAGACGTTTCGAGAGTAAGAAGAAGGCTTCTCTGAATTTAGCCAGCGAGCTTTAGCTCCATTTTCACTGTAACCTGTGCAAACACAGAATCCAATGCTTTAGTAAGAAAAATCAATTTGTCCATAGTTCCTACCTTACAAGCAATTTCACATGCTCTGGCCGGGCACTATGGCTCAAGCCTGTAATCCCAGCACTTTGGGAGGCCAAGGCGAGAGGATTACCTTAGCCCAGGGGTTCGAGGCCATCCTGGGCAACTTGGCAAGACCTCACCTCTACAATAAATCAAAAAATTAGGCTGGCTCAGTGCCTCAGCCTGTAACCCCAGCACTTTGGAAGCCCGAGGCCCATGGATTGCCTGAGCCGCAGGTTCAAGACCAGCCTGGACAACTTGGCAAGACCTCATCTCTGTGATTAAAAAAAAAAAATTAGCTGGGCATGGTAGTGCGCGCCTGTAGTTCCAGCTACTTGGAAGGCTGAGGCGGAACGATCGCCAGAGCCCAGCAGGTCAACACTGGGGTGGCTGTGAGTATGCGACTGCAATCTAGCCTGGGCAATGGAGTGAAACTCCAATTTAAAAAAAAAAAACAAATTAGCCTGGCACGGTAGTGTGTGCCTGTAGTTCCAACTACTTGGAAGGCTGAGGCAGAAGGATCGCCGGAGCCCAACGGGTCGAGGTGACAGGATTGCCTGAGCACAGCAGGTTGAGGCTGCTGAGGAGGCCATGAGCATGCCACTGTGCTCCAACCTGGGCGACAGAGTGAGACTCTGATTCAAAAAAAGAAAAAATCACGTGCTCTGAGGAACGGCATTTTGTGTACTGTTTTCAAATTAGCTATTTTTTCCATTTAAGATTATGTGAGCCGGGCTCGGTGGCTCAGCCTGTAATCTCACGCCTGTGGGAGGCTGAGGTGAGTGGATTGCCTGAGCCCGCGGGTTCGAGACCCGCCTGGGCAGCGAGACCTCATCTCTACAATAAATCAAAAATTAGCCGGGCTGGTAGCGCGCGCCTGTAGTTCCAGCTACTTGGAAGGCTGAGGCAGAAGGATCGCCGGAGCCCAACGGGTCGAGGCTACGGTGGCCGGGAGCGGCCACTGCACTCCAGTCTGGGTGACAGAGTGAGACTCCAACTCAAAAAAAAAAAAAAAAAAAAAGATTATGTGATTGGAGGATGACAATCTCCATGGGTGTGTTTTTGTCAAATGATCACAGTAGTGATTTTTTCCAAAGTCAGTGACATTTGAGAATGTTTGATATTGCAGGTCCTGTGGAAAACAAAACACAAAATAAGCAGAGTCCTTTTGTCCAATTATTTTTTTAGAATGATAGGAAAGATTGTCATAGAAACAGTGACTCCAAGGCAGCCAATGTAGAGTACTGGGATTGAAGCACCAGGCACCCTGAGAAGATAGGGGAGAAAAGAGTAATGACAGCTTGAGTGGACAGTGGGGCAGTTCATGGAACAGTTGGGGTTGGAGTGAGGTCTTTAATAAGGGGTGAGATTTGAATAGTAGGATGTAGAGAAAAACGTTTCATTCATATTTTTAGTAGATCCCTTATTGAACATGTACAAGATACCAGACACTGGGTCAGGCACAAGGAAGTTAAAGACAAGTGTCACCTACTATCAAGCTATTCAGCCACACAAGCAACTAAAAAACAATATGAATGTGAGAGTGACAGGCAAGTCCAGAGATTTATGGGAGCTCTGGGTGCTGAAAGCCTAGACTGAAGGACTGAAGAGAAGGATGTGCTATGGGCTGAGGAATAGATGCTTAGGGAAGGCGGTAAAAGGAGCTCTTTCACACCCTTCTGTTCCCAAACTCGGTTATACCTTCTCCTGATAGTTAAGGACATTCTCAAGAGAACAGATTATCTCTGAGGTCTGACAACTTTGGGGAGCCACTCTCAGACTACAGTGACCACTAACACACACTACTGGCCTGGGTTCTACTGATTCAAAAAGTGAAACAAAGAATAAACAGATAAAAGTAGTGAGGAGGTAATGGGAAGACGGAATAGGTGTGGATGTGGGAAGAGGTAGGAGAAGTTAGGCAGACAGGCAGGAGGACATTTGCCATGAGAAGAAAAAAAGTGGTATATTAGATTTAAGAACTAGGTAAAAAGCTGCCTCATAAATCTAAGGAAGAAGTTAAAGACTGTGGTTGCAGTTAAGAGCCCAAGCTCTGTGGTGTCTTCCTGGGTTCACACCCAGCTCCACAACTCACTGGCAGCCTGACCTCTCTGCTTCGCTTCTTCATCTGTAGAATGAAGATAATGCTGGGCTCGGTGGCTCAGCCTGTAATCCTGCGCCTCTGGGAGGCTGAGGTGAGTGGCTTGCCTGAGCCCGCGGGTTCGAGACCCACCTGGGCAGCGAGACCTCATCTCTACAATAAATCAAAAAATCAACCGGGCGTGGTAGCACATGCCTGTAATTCCGGCTACTCGGAAGGCTGAGGAGGAAGGATCGCCGGAGTCCAGCAGGTCAAGGCTGCGGTGGCCGGGAGTGGCCACTGCACTCCAGTCTGGGTGACAGAGTGAGACTCCAACTCAAAAAAAAAAAAGAATGAAGATAATGACAGCCGCTACCCCCTAGGCTTATTGGGACAACTGAATGCATTAATGTAGGTAATGATCTGGAAGACAGGCTGGAACAGAATTAAAATATATTACCTCTTACACTAGAAAAGAAATCAGCAGAAAAATCGGGGAAAGAGTTGTGCAACTGAAAGGAATTCAAATACTTTTCTTTCTGGAAGGTAAGAGAGCAGAAAGGGAATTAGAATTGAAGGTCAGCATTGCAAAGGTCATAAAATAATAACCTTGTCTAGTCTTCCATACTAGGGAAAGGAAATTGAAAAGTATTTGGGAATGCAGTCAGAGATAAACTCTCAATCTAGCTTTTCCCTTTCGCTGAAAATTCTTCCCAGAAGTAAGGATGGATACTCAGAATGGATACTATGGTGAGCCTCAGAATTGATTAATATTTTTATCTACCCAAATCAGTGTCTTGTCAGTGACCACCTGAGAATTCTGAATCCCATTATCCACTGAGGACCAGACCCCAAACCCCAGGACAGTTTCAACATCCATTTGGCATTTGAAATGGCTCAGGCAGATTGTGGGAAAACCCTCCCCGGGCCAGAGCTGATCTAAGTCAAATCAGCTTTGCTTCCACATTCTCAGTCTGGGTAAAGCTAATGAGAAATGAGGGAACCTCAGCTTGTGCCAGTATACAATTACTGGGGGCTAGCAGGAAAAACAATTGTTTTCCTATGTTGCCAAATATTTAGATGGCCCACAGGTTGTTTATCTAACAACTTAATGTTTAACCAGATTGACTGAAGATAATCAGTTTTAGTGAGGATGATTCTAGGTCTGGCAACCACTCTACAAAATCAAATCGTAGAAGCTTGTGCAAAACTCAGTGTTTCCTAAGTAGTGTGACTTCCCAACTCAAAATTATTTTATTTCTTTAAATATTCATGATCTGAATACAAACCAACAGAATTCCACCTACATTCGTTCTTATTTCCCTTACATGTTGATATTTTCCATCATATCACAGGGAAATTTTGGCCAGGGTATTTAAGAAGGTCATTTGAACTGCTTTATTGCTGAGAGCCAACTTAGAAATTAACTGTAGGGCTTCCTACTAATCTTGTTCTATTTGTGCAGAGTTAACATTAGTTTTGGGTTTCTTATGATTTTGAACTTAAATGGTTTCTTCTAGCTGGTGATTTTGGTCCAACTCAAAATTTCTCTGACGATGCTGAGAATTCATGTCTCTGCTCTATTTATAATCCAAAATAAAAGCAAAGATAAGAACAAAGAAAGTAAAACACCTGGGACCTTGGAGATGCTTACTGTGGACCAAGACTAATTGGGGCAGTACTCCCATTCTGCTCAGACAGAGCTAGATAATAAAGTATGCTGAGGTGTGAGGTATTCACATGGCGCAGTCACTCAGAGTGACAGTCATCCCTTGGCAGAAAATATTTTAATATAAAAACTTAATAGATGTAATTTAATAGCAATTTTGAGGGAGTAAATTGGTCTCTGACTCATACTCTAAAAACATAAAAGAAAAATGACTAATAATTAAGCACAAAATGAAAAACTTGTGGTTACCTAAGCAGTATCAATGTACATTTAGCAATTTCTTTTTCTAGTTGAATACACACAAAAGATCCATAAGACAACTGGCGGCTGTGACAAGGCCTTCCCCCACTCCCCTGTTGCTACTCAAGATTTGCTGCTCAGAAAAAGAAATGGGTGGCATTTCACCAATATGGAAATGTTTCTAATAGAATATAAAAATCTGTTAAGCAATTTTCCAGTATATTAGGCTGAAAGTGCTTAAAATGAGTATCTCTTTCTGTGGCAATCAAACATCACATAAATTGCAGTCTTATAATGTCCCTGTGTGGAAAGTGCTAGGATAATTTGCCTATTTCGTCATTGCCTGTGTATTCACTACCACATGTGACCTGGTACAGTCAAGGCCACCTCTCAATTATTTGGAAGAGAATTTCCTAATTTAAGGGTCACCCAAGCTCTCATTACAAGAGTCATTCTTTTTTTTTTTTTTTGAGTTAGTCTCACTCGGTCACCCAGACTGGAGTGCAGTGGCCGCTCCTGGCCACCGCAGCCTCGACCTGCTGGGCTCCGGCGATCTTTCCGCCTCAGCTTTCTAAGTAGCTGGAATTACAGGCATGCACTACCACGCCCGGCTGATTTTTTGATTTATTGTAGAGATGAGGTCTCGCTGCCCAGGCGGGTCTCGAACCCGCGGGCTCAGCAATCCACTCACCTCAGCCTCCCAAAGGCGCGGGATTACAGGCTGAGCCACCGAGCCCGGCTACAAGAGTCATTCTTTTGAGCAGTTTTATAGGACTCAAAATAAGAAAGCCAAAAGTGACCAGTTTTCCTTGTTCCCAGCTTTAACAAAGCAGGAGGGGTTTGAAAATCTTGGCTCTGGGTCATCATTTAAAGAGTACTGATAAATTCATACCTAATGCTCTGTTCCAACTTTTTTTTTTTTTTTGAGTTGGAGTCTCACTCTGTCGCCCAGACTGGAGTGCAGTGGCACGCTCCCGGGCACCGCAACCTCGACCTGCTGAGCTCCGGTGATCCTTCCGCCTCAGCCTTCCAAGTAGCTGGAATTACAGGCATGCACTACCACGCCCGGCTGATTTTTTTTGATTTGTTGTAGAGATGAGGTCTTGCTGCCCAGTCGGGTCTCGAACCTGCGGGCTCAGGCAATTCACTCACCTCAGCCTCCCAAAGGCGCGGGATTACAGGCTGAGCCACCGAGCCTGGCTTGTTCCAACTTTTTATTGATTTTAAAAGATCAAAGACCATGACTCTTAGGGAGCATAAAAATGTGGAGATGACCACATTGAGAAGCTACTTTTGAAAGTTACACAAAACAATCAACTATTAACCAAATCTGACATCCTCCCCCATCCCAAACTTGACCTGCACATAACTTTTTATCTTTAGACTAACCCTTTTAGCAATTCTGCTCTGAAGACAATCACTGACTGTCAATTTAGGAAGAGGTTAAGTGATATGCATGGGTGGAAGCCATCATCTAATGGTATATAGGAAAATGTTACAACTCCAGCAGGGAATATGATCTAGGACATTCTAAATGTAAAGATTTCAGGCCCGGGCTCGGTGACTTGGCCTGTAATCCCAGCATTTTGGGAGGCCGAGGGGAGTGAATTCCTTGAGTCCACAGATTCGAGACCAGCCCAGGCAACTTGGTGCGACTTCATCTCTACAATAAATAATAAAATAAAAATGTAAAGATTTCTATAGAATGATGATTCCAATTACTTTATTTTTTTATTTTTTTGAGTTGTAGTCTCACTTTGTCACCCAGACTGGAGTGCAGTGGCTGCTTCCGGCCACCGCTGCCTCGACCTGCTGGGCTTCAGCGATCCTTCCACCTCAGCCTTCCAAGCAGCCGGAACTACAGGCATGTGCTACCACGCCCGGCTGATGTTTTTATTTATTGTAAAGATGAGGTCTCGCTGCCCAGGCGGGTCTCGAACCCGCGGGCTCAGGCAATCCACTCACCTCAGCCTCCCAAAGGCGCGGGATTACAGGCTGAGCCACCGAGCCCGGCTGATTCCAATTACTTTAATGCCATATAACAAGATGCTATCATAGAAACTGACAGTGCTCCAGTTCTAGTAAAGGAAATGAGGGAAATAAAAATATTTTACCCCAAAATATATCTGACATTTTTAGATGACTGTTAGAGAAAACAATTTTTGTGGGGGAAATTTGTGTCTCTAGAAAATCTACACGGTGTTGCCTTCTCTTGCCCAGATCTAGGAAAGGTTACTTGGGAGTCTGACATCTTTAAGGTCTGATACATTTACCATCTACTCTCTTTGAGGATTGCTACCTGTGAGGTTTCATTTACCTAACAAGACCACTCTTGCTAGCTAGGCCTCACCTTCTCCCCTTTCCATACATAACCTGTTATCCATGATACAAGCCCCATTCTTTCTGTAACCTCAATATGGCATATTATCTTCTAAACCCCACTGAAAGCACGGGGGTAATCACTCTTTGGCTCTCTCCCAAGTGCTAGCTAATACATTTGTATGGCTTTTCTCCAATTAATCTTTTGTCAGTTATCTTTTAGTGAACCTTCAGAAGGCAAGGGGAAGTTTTCCCTTGGCCCTTATAGGAACATGATATGACCCACAGGGTGATGGCAAAAGGAAGGGCTTTGGAGTCAGGCAGGCCCAAGTTTGAATCCCAGCTGTACTGCATTTCAGTCATGCAACCCTGGGCAAGTCACAAACCAACACTGCTTCCTTGCTTATAAAGCAGGACATTAACTCCACAAAGTTGTTTCGAGGATTAGAGTTAATGCAGAAAATCAGCTCCTGAGGCATTGATAAATGGTAGCCATTAATATTATCATGGCCTGCTATGGTGGCTCATGCTTATAATCCCAGCTGGGAAGCTGAGATGGGAGATTTGCTTGAGCCCAGGAATTGGAGGCTAGCCTAAATAACATAGCAAGACCTCATCTCTACAAAAATTAAAAAAAAAAAATTAGCTGGTCATGGTGGCATGCACCTATAGTTCCAGTTACTCAGGAGGATGAGACAGAAGGATCACCTGAGCCCAGGAGGTCAAGACTGCAGTAAGCCGTGATTGTGCCACTGCACTCCAGCATGGGTGAGAGACTCTGAATCAAAAATACAGAAAAAAAATTTAGAAAAAAATGATCACATCACACTCCATTTATGGACCTACACTTTCCTCTAAGAATGCTACTAACTCCCAGGTAATGAGGTGGACAGGAACAAGCAGTGTTGGTCTCAAATCTATATACTGTGCAAGTTTCCCATTCTGGTTTGATGTTATAACAACTTTTCAGCATGTCCAGTGATTCACCAATAAGTCAGTCTTCCTTAGGTGGATCTCAGCCTGTACATGCTGCCCATTCCACGACTCCTGAGAAGAGGAACCTAGCTCCTGACATTTTGGTATTTTCTTCCCACCTTCACAAACTAGAGTATCATCCGTTATTCAAGTTTTAAAGTACTCACTATACAAAGCACTGCCCTCTAGCGACCAGAAAAATTATTTCTAGTAATCTGTTGAATTGCTTGACTTCTTGTAAAAAAAAAAAAAAAATAGTAGAAAGTCCAGTTACTTATCTGCCAGCAGGAAGAAAATCCCTTCTCCAGAGAATGTGATTGAGTCAACCAGTTACACTGGGTCTTATCTTTTTTCCTTTCAGTCGGGGTCTTGCTCTGTTATCCAGGTTGGGTATCATGGCTCACCACAGCCTAGGCCTCCTGGGATGACAATCCTATCACCTCAGCCTCCTGGTTAGCTGGGACTATGGGTGTGCTCCACCATGCCTGGCTAATTTTTTTTTTTTGTAGAGACAAGGTCTTGCTATTTTGCCTAGACTGGTCTCCAACTCCTGGTCTCAAGCAATCCTCTTGCCACGTCCTCCTAAAGTGTTAGGATTATAGGTGTGAGCTACCATGCTTGTCCTAATCTTAATCAAATCATCTAGCCGTGGTTAGAGTGGACAACTAAAGCCACAGAGCACAGGTGGACCACTTATGTGTTGTTCTAGATTATCTTAGAGAAACGAAAATCATAACCATGACAAACTACCTCATACCCAAGACTACTTTGAAAAACAATGTGATAGCTGGGTTCGGTGGCTCAGCCTGTAATCCCAGCGTTTTGGGAGGCTGAGGTGAGTGGATTGCCTGAGCCCGCGGGTTCAAGACCTGCCTGGGCAACTC
>NW_007247472.1:238082-264176 GCF_000164805.1 Carlito syrichta
TGGCCACTGCACTCCAGTCTGGGCGACAGAGTGAGACTCCAACTCAAAAACAAAAAACAAAAAAACCCAATGTGATAAATCCTTAAAATGTGAAATATAAAGTTATCACATGACCCAGCAATTTCACTTCTAGAAATGAACATGTGTCCACATAAAAACCTCTCCTAGAAAGTCCATAGCAGGCCAGGTTCAGTGGCTCAGCCTGTAATTCCGCGCTTTGGGAGGCTGAGGTGAGTGAATTGCCTGAGCCCTCAGGTTCGAGACCCGCCTGGGCAACTTGGCGAGACCTCATCTCCACAATAAATCAAAAAAATTAGCCGGGCGTGGTAGCACATGCCTGTAGTTCCAGCTACTTGGAAGACTGAGGCGGAAGGATCGCCGGAGCCCAGCAGGTCGAGGCTGCGGTGGCTGGGTGCGGCCACTGCACTCCAGTCTGGGTGACAGAGTGAGACTCCAACTCCAAAAATAAAAATAAAAAAAGCCCATAGCATTATGTCTAACAAAGAGTGGAAATAATCCAAATGTCAATCAACTGATGAATGGGTAAATACAATGTTATATCCATGCAATGGAATACTATTCAGCCATAAAAAGGAGTTATGGATTGATTCATGGCGTAGTATGGATGAACCCTGAAAACATTATGCTATGTGAAAGAAATCAGTTACAAAGGACCACATATCATATGAGCCTATTTATAGGAAATATCCAGAACAGGAAAATCCATCAAGACAAAAAGTAGATTGAAGATTCCTTAGGACTGGAGAAGATGGGGAGAAGTGAAGGGTGATTGCTAACAATAATTTCTGCTGGGGGTGATGAAAACATTATAAAATTGATTTGATGATTGTTGTACAACTAGGTACACTTTAAAAAGATGAATCTTATGGTTATGTGACTGACTTATACCTCAATAAAGTTATTAAAAGATGAAGGGAGCCGGGCTCGGTGGCTCAGCCTGTAATCCCGAGCCTTTGGGAGGCTGAGGTGAGTGGATTGCCTGAGCCCGCGGGTTCAAGACCCGCCTGGGCAGCGAGACCTCATCTCTACAATAAATAAAAAAATCAGCTGGGCGTGGTAGCACATGCCTGTAATTCCAGCTACTCGGAAGGCTGAGGGAGAAGGATTGCCAGAGCCCAGCAGGTCGAGGCTGCGGTGGCCAGGAGCGGCCACTGCATTCCAGTCTGGGTGACAGAGTGAGACTCCAACTCAAAAAAAAAAAAAGATGAAGGGGAAAAGTATTGGCTGTGTGAGATGATTGTTTAGGATTAACACATTAGGCCTATTTCTCCTTCAGTATCTCCCCAACTTTTAAGATCTTGGCCTCCTTGGTCTTCCTTGTATTTTTTATTATTATATTTTTTTGAGTTGGAGTCTCACTCTGTTGCTCAGGTTAGAGTGCAGTGAGTGCCACACTCACAGCTACTGTAGCCTCAACCTGCTGGGCTCAGGTGAACATTCCGCCTCAGCCTTCCAAGTAGCTAGAACTACTGATGTATACCACCACACCTGGCTAATTTTTTGATTTATTGTAGAGAGACGAAGTCTTGCCAAGTTGCCCAGGTTGGTCTCAAATTCCTGGGCTCAGGCAATCCTTTTGCCTCCACCTCCCAAAGTTCTGGGATTACAGGCATGAGCCACTATGCCCAGCTTATTTCTTACAATTTAAAAACAACTATAGCCAGACACTGGCTCACACCTATAATCCTAGCACTTTGGAAGGCGGAGGTAAGAGGACTGCCTAAGTTCACAGGTTCAAGACCAGCCTGGGCAACTTGGCAAGACCTCATCTCTACAATACATTAAAAAAATATTAGTTGGGTGTGGTGTCGCATGCCAGCAATTCTAGCTACTTGAAAAGTTGAGGTGGGAAGATCACCTGAGCCCAGCCAGTTGAGGCTGTGGTGGCTGGGAGCATGCCACTGCCCTCCAAGCCTGGGCGGCAAAGTGAGATTCCAACTCAAAAAAATAAAATAAATAAGTAGAAACGAATTGTATATTATTCATATAATGAGAGGCAGATTCCTATCTTCATGGGAGGGAAAAAAGAATCTGGACTCTTAACATAGAGACTTTCTATTCAAGAACACTAATAGAGATTGGTTGACACTCTCAAAGATTGTTTAACTACTTACTAGCCAGTCAGCTTTAAACTCAGGAAAACCTCTAACCTTAGTCACAAGGGGATGTGCACAACAATAGTAAGTACCATTAACAGGCCAGGCCCTGTGCTTAACTCTGTGTCTATCATCTCCAGCAACTATCCTGCATGGTACATGTTATCACCATCTGAGAGACCAGACAGAGTTTATACAACTAAGTCCAAGTCTGCACATAAGCCCTTTTCCAGTAACAGGGAACCCCACTTGAAAGGCAAGTCCCACTGAAGGTTGAGCAAGATGCCGACTTGGTGTAAAAAATAACAAATTTTGGCCAGGCTCAGTGGCTCAGCCTGTAATCCTAGCACTTCGGGAGACTGAGGTAGGTGGATTGCCTGAGCCTCCTGGTTCAAGATCAGCCTGGGCAGCTTGACGAAACCTCATCTCTACAATAAAAAATAAAAAATAAATTAGCCGGGTATGGTGGTGTGTGCCTATAGTTCTGTCTACTTGGAAGGTTGAGGTGGAAGGATCCCCAGAGCCCAGCAGGTTGATGCTGGGGTGGCCGTGACCATGAGTGTGCCACTGCCCTACAGCCTGGGCAATGGAGTGACTCCCACTCAAAAATAAATAAATGAAAAATTTCAATAAACTCTGATCCAGAAGTTGCTGAAGGAGAGGGTCTAAGAATATTCACTGGTAAATGTAGGTGTTCAAAGATGATCCAACTTCTATTGTTGCCTTCAATAATTAAATGCTAGTTATAAATTCAGTGAGAAGCCGGGCTCGGTGGCTCAGCCTGTAATCCCGTGCCTTTGGGAAGCTGAGGTGAGTGGATTGCCTGAGCCCGCGGGTTCGAGACCTGCCTGGGCAGCGAGACCTCATCTCTACAATAAATCAAAAAATCAGCTGGGCATGGTAGCGCATGCCTGTAATTCCAGCTACTTGAAAGGCTGAGGCAGAAGGATCGTCGGAGCCCAGCAGGTTGAGGCTGTGGTAGCTGGGAGCGGCCACTGCACTCCAGTCTGGGCGACAGAGTGAGACTCCAACTCAAAAAAAAAAATTTCAGTGAGAAACCGCTTCTATACAGATATAAGTAGGTTTTTGTTGTCCAAATGCAAATTTATTTAGATTTGAAATCCTAAAGTAAAGTCTTTAGATAAATAATCTTCTAGTACTTTTTTAATTTAAAAAAAACCTGGATGATGAAATCCTGCATATATTCAAGTCTATGTGAAGCACAAGGCCAAACTGGAAAGTGAACATCTGAACATCATTTTATCTCCTCCCCTCCCCAAATACAGGCTTCTCAGTCTATCAGCCATTTCTGGTGAAAAGCAGCAATTCCTGTTTCCCTGGACACTCTTCAATAACAACAGCACAGGAATCTGAATTTACAATCCTGAAATTTCAGGATTTGGGAGCTTCTGGAACCATAACTTTAACCCAGCCTTCCATAACAGTCTTTTTACTTTCTATCACAGAACATGACACTGAAATAATAGCAATAAATTGCTTCAGTTTTTTCACTTCTGCAGAAGCTAAAGCAACTTCTCCAATATATAAAGGGGCTGGAAACTTAATTTCCTGAGAAAGTAATATGCAGCCTGGCCCAGGCATTTTAGTACCCAGGAGAGCTGAGATAAATCCATTGATCAAAACTCCATGTACAACTGTCTTTCCAAATTTGGTGTGTTTTGCAAAGTCTTCATTTAAATGCAAAGGATTGACATCCCCTGTTAATTCTGAGAAGGTAGCCACATCCCTCTGCGTGAAGACCCTACTAAGTTCAGCCCGGTCTCCAACTCTGATGTGCATATGCTCAAAGTGCTGCCAGATCAGCACTGGCTGGTTCAGGCAGACTCTCCTCTGAAGCCCACCCAACCAAAGGCGATGGCTGGAAACTATTGGGAACATCTTCACCACTTTCAAAATTCATCAATAGGAGCTTCTGGCTTGCTTCAGGCTTCAAACATTCCTCCACTCTCAGGAGTATTTTTTGGTGCCTTCGTGGTGTTTTTGAAATTGAAGACGACTCATTCAATTCAATACTAGTTCCCTACTATTACCAGATAATGCAAGGAGAAATGGAGAAACCTACAAGAGAAAAAAAAAAAAAAAGGTTACGGCAATATTAGTAGAAAATTACACTGAAAAATAGGGCAATGCAGAAACACACCCCATTTTACAAGATAAGCAAAGCTGATGCATTTTTTTAACAAGCATCCTGGGAGGAAGCCTTCGATAAACAAGGAATCCTGAGTTCAGAAAGAGCATACCAATACATAACACACCAGGCATTAAGCATTAAATGAAAATTAAACCTTTTCCACAAGAGTTGCACATTTTATCTTAAAACATCTACCACAGAATCTAAAATCTAAGTGCTCTATCCACATTTTCAGAAACAAGTCCTGGCTTTTTCCCCTTAGCTAGGTTGTTAACCACACTACATTTATGCAAGCACAAGAATGAGTCATGTATATTAAGAAGCAGTTGATCCACCACTCAGTCCTATTTGGAATATGTGAAAGAACAGTCTTTACCTGAATCACTCTGAAAGCACATTTTTTGCCTTTATAGGATCCTAATAGGGTCAAAGAGCTCCACAATTTGACAAGACCACTGTAGAAAGAAAGAATAAAATGAACCTAAACTAAGAGTGTTTCCAAAACATACATTTCTGACTTTGCAACCATAACCATCAACTGGGAAACTCTACAGTTTTAACCAAATCACAAGTTTAGCTTTCTCTAGAGCATAAGTTCCTAGTGGATGAATGCTCACATTCACCCCAGTTTAATCTCCCAAAACCTGCTCAGTGTTCACAATGACAAAATTCTTCTCATTCTTAGGAGAGCATTTTTACTCTATTTCTCCATCAGTCTCTGCTCTATTACATTAGAAATGTTGCACTGTCTGTCATACCTGCTACATATTCTCAAGATGGCTGACAAGGTCTTCTCTTCATAGGTTAGGACATCCAAAGGTAAGGCAGCATCAACCTATGTGTGGAATAATGCTATTAGCAAACTATTATCACTGTTACTTCTGAATGTTAATAACAAATCCTGTCAACTCAAGTTTTTCTCCTCCACAAAAGTAGTATTTTATTTAATGGTGCTGGCATTTTGAGTTGCCTATTACAGTTCCCCAACCTAGAATGTTCTTTCTGCATCTCTTCAGGTGGCCATCGCCTCCTTACTCTTTGTGTAGCATGTTCACGGCCATTGCAGCCTCGACATGCTGAGCTCAGGTGATCCTTCCGCCTCAGTCTTCCAAGAAGCTGGAACCACAGCTGTGAGCCACCATACCCAGCTAATTTTTTGATTTATTGTAGAGATGATGTCTCACCAACTTACCCAGGCTGGTCTTAAACCCTTGGGCTCAAGAAATCCTCTCATTTCCACCTAAAGTACTAGGATTATAGGCATGAGCCACCACGCCTGGCTGAGTCTTCATTTAAATTGTTCCTTCCCTAAGTCCCAAGATTAGACTCAATCTGCTTGCTGTACTCTTTTTCGTTCAGGACACTGTACTTCCTCTTTCACAATTCTCATCATTCTTGTCACTAACTGTTTAGCATGTTTTCCTACTACAAGAATCAAGACCATTAGACAATAAGGCAGAGACCATGTCTTTCTGTTTACTCTATATAAACCCCAGAAGCTAGCTTTTATACCCGACACATAGAAGGGGCACACATGTTTTAAAACTTTTTTCTTTTGAGTTGCAGTCTCACTCCGTTGCCCAGACTGGAGTGCAGTGGCACACTCAGACAACACAGCCTCAACCTGCTGGGCTCAGGTGATCCTTCCACCTCAGCCTTCCAAGCAGCAGAAACTACAGGCAGACACCACCACACCTGGCTAATTTTTTGATTTATTGTAGAGATAAGGTCCCACGAAGTTGCCCTGTCTAGTCTTGAACCTGTGGGCTCAGGCAATCCCCTCACCTCGGCCTCCCAAAGTGCTGCAATTATAGTTGTGAGAAACCACACCCAGCCTGTTTTAAAACTTTATTTACAAATTATAGACTCACAGGAGACTGCAAAAAAAATATACAGGGAGGTTCCATGCATTCTTCAGCCAGCCTCTCACATCAACATCGTGCCTAATTACAGTATAGAAGCAAAACCAGGAAACTGATATTGGTACAATCCAGAGTTTATTCACATTTTGCCAGTTGCACATATACTCATATATATGTGTACATGGGTGTATATGGTTCTGTGTCATTTTACCATGTAGGCAGCTTCATGTAACTGCCACCACAATCAGGATAAGTGTCTCCTCTCAAGACTCCCTTGTTCTACCCCCTTATATAGCCTTTTCCTCTTCTACCCCAACCCCTGGTAACCACTAGTCTTTCTCCAGATTATATAATTACAATATTTCAAGAACATTATATAAACAGAATCACCCAGTATGTAGTCTTTTGGGATTGGCTTTTTTTCACTCAGCATAATTATCTGGAGATTCATTTAAGTTGCTGTGTATATCTATGCTTGTATGGGCTCTGGGAAATTTTCATTTTTGTTTATTACAAATAAAGTTGCTATTAATATTTGTGTATAAGTTTTTGTGTGAATGCAAGTTTTCATTTCTCTGGGACAAATATCCAGGAGCGCTAATGCTGGGTTGTATGGCAGATGCATATTTAATTTTTTTTAATACACTGCTAAACTATGTTCCAGATGGTTGCACATTTTGCATACCCCCTACAGTGGGTGAGTGATCCAGTCTCTCCCCATCCTTGCCAGCATTTAGTATTACCACTATTTGTTCTGTCATTTTGGCTAGGTACATAGTGATATCTCACTGTGTTATTAATGTGCATGTCCCTAATGGCTAGTGTTAAACATCACGTGCTTCTTTGCCAATAGATATTTCAGTGAAATATCTATTTCTCTTTTTGCTCATTTTCTTTTTCTTTTTTTTTGAGTTGGAGTCTCACTCTGTCACCCAGACTGGAGTGCAGTGGCCACTCCCGGCCACCGCAGCCTCGACCTGCTGGGCTCCAGCGATACTTCTGCCTCAGCCTTCCAAGTAGCCGGAATTACGGGCATGCGCTACCATGCCTGGCTGATTTTTTGATTTATTGTAGAGATGAGGTCTCGCTGCCCAGGCAGGTCTCGAACCCACAGGCTCAGGCAATCCACTCACCTCAGCCTCCCAAAGGCGTGGGATTATAGGCTGAGCCACCGAGCCCGGCTTTTTGCTCATTTTCTAATTGGATTTTTTTTTTTTACTGAGTTTGAGAGTTCTTTCTTTCTTTCTTTCTTTCTTGGTTAGAATCTCACTGTCTCACAGTGGCTCATGCCTGTAATCCCAGCACTTTGGGAGGCTGAGGTGGGAGAATTGTTTGAGGCTAGGCGTTCAAGTCCAGCCTAGGCAACATAGTGAGACCTTGTCTCTATTTAAATAAAAAATAATAATAGTAAAGAGATAAAAAGTAATGCTTGGGGGAAACTTTATTTATTTATTTATTTGAGTTGGAGTCTTACTCTTATCGCCCAGGCTGGAGTGCAGCGGCACACTCACAGCTACCACAGCTTCAACCTGCTGGGCTTAGGCGATCCTTCCACCTCAGACTTCCAAGTAGCTGGAACTACAGACATACGCCACCTTGCCCGGCTAGTTTTCTTGTGATTTATTGTAGAGACGAGGTCTCACCAAGTTGCCCAGGCTGGCCTTGAACCCCTGGGCTCAGACAATCCTCTAGCCTTGGCCTCCCAAAGTGCTGGGATTACAGGCTGAGTCACTGGGCCTGGCCCGAGGAACCTTTATATACTGCTGGTGGAAATGTAAATTAGTACAGTCAATATGGAGGACAGCACAGAGTTTCCTAAAAAAAGTCAAAATAGAACTACTATATAATCTAGCAATTCTACTACTGGGTATATATTCAAAGGAAAGGAAATGAACATATCAAAAAGATATCTACACTCCCATGTTTATTGCAGCACTATTCACAATAGCCAAAATGAAATCAATCTAAGTCCCTACGAATGGATGAATGGATTAAAAAATGTGGTCTAAGCTGGGCTTGGCGGCTCAGCCTGTAATCCCACACCTTTGGGAGGCTGAGGTGAGTGGATTGCCCAAGCCCGCGAGTTCGAGACCTGCCTGGGCAGGCAAGACCTCATCTCTACAATAAAATCAAAAAATTAGGAGGATGTGGTAGCGCGCGCCTGTAATTCCAGCTACTTGGAAGGCTGAGGCAGAAGGATCACTGGAGCCCAGTAGGTCGAGGCTGCGGTGGCTGGGAGCAGCCACTGTACTCCAGTCTGGGCGACAGAGTGAGACTCCAACTCAAAAAAAAAAAAAAAATGTAGTCTATATTACAATGGAACACTATTCAGTCAAAAATAAATAAATAAATAAAGTCATTTCGCAGCAACATAAACAGAACTAGAGAACATCATGTTAAGTGAAATAAGCCAAGCACGGAATGACAACTATTGCATGGTTCTTACTCATGTGGAAGATAAAAAGGTGGATCTCATGAAGACAGAGTAGAATAGTGATTGCCAGTGGATGGGAAGAGTAGAGGGGAGGAGGGAATGAAAGGGAAAAAAAAAAAAAGAACATAAATGTATTTATTACAATAAAGAAATAAAGCATGCATGATCTATACACTTAAAAAAATGTTTTCAAAAACAACGTTTGGCTGGGTGTAGCAGCTCATGCCTATAATCCCAACATTTTCAGAGGCTGAGGTAGGAGGACTGCTTGAGGCCAGGAGTTTGAGACCAGCCTGGGCAACACAGTAAGAGCCCCCCCACGTTCACTTAAAAATAAAATAATGTTTATCTACCAAGTGATTCCATACCTCCCCAAACAGGTCTTTTAGGGCTGAAATAAGCAGCTGTTTGAACTGTGCAGCATTCAGTCCAACTCCACGATCTTGAAATTCTCTATAAAAATTTTTTTAAAAATACATATTAAATTTCAAGCTATTTTCAGATTCATTTTAGAAAAATAATCTGAAACAGAACTTAAACTGAACTTACAGGCAGACTTTCATGTAGTGGTGCTCAGAAGGATTTTTGTAAACTATTCTTTCATATGTGGCAGCTGGGGCAGGCATCATTTTCAATGTTGATCACACCTACAGTTAAGTCAAGACAGCTAGAAATTACCAAGGTACAAGCTATTTCTCACAGTTTTAATGGGAATTTGGCCCTTTTGGTTTTTAGAAGACTTCCTAGTACAGTAACTCATCAAATTCTGATCAAACTAAGGTTACCCATACAGATACAAAAGTCTCTATTTTTATATGCCAAGGCACTTACTCTTACTTAAATCCTGACACATAATCCCAGCTAACATTTTTCCTAACCAAGTACTCAGTCTTAAACTAACATTTCATATGCCTTAGCTTCTATATTTAAAATGCTCCCATGAGGTATAGGCTATTATTATTCCTGTTTTTGAGAAGAGGCTACAGAGGCTTAGTAACACCTGGCCAAGGGTACCCAGAGATTCCAATAACTCCAGAGCCCCCACCACCACTCTGTTATGATGCCTCTTAATCCAGAGAAATAAATAAAAGCAAAAAGAAAATCCAAAATCTGGAGGCTGCTTCTTGTTTACTCTTCGTCAACACAGAACATGGACAGAATGAAAGGTGGTAGTTCTGCTGTCCCCTTCTCTCCTGGTCTGCCTGTTCCCTTAGGCCAGAAGTCAGGTCTGTGTGGGACTATTTGGCAGTCCTGTAGAAGACTAACCTTAAACAGCAAGTAGCTTGAGAAGAATTCCTGCAATGGGAACTTAATGCCATTTCTAACAGATATGGAACTTTCAAGAACTTAAAACATGCTGATCTCCCTGGGGAGAATTCATCTCCTTGGCTCCACTCCCACTTCACTGTCCCCCTGGATAGGCCAGGCCCAGTTTCAGCCACTCCCAGATGATGACCTCTGGAGAAAAGGAGAAGTCAAGGTCAAGGAGCTACATCCAGCCATCCACTCAACAAACACTATTCCTGTGTTTGGCACAAAGTAGGTATTCAATTGTCTGTTGAATATATGACTGAGGGAATAGCAGTAGTAGCAAGGCTGTACATTCAAAAGCATCTTTGGTTCCAGGACAGCAGCAACAGTCACCTGGTGCTTCTTTCACAATCACTAGGGTCTCCCCTGACTAGAAGGGCAGGAAGAACAGAGTTTCACTCGCTGCCTGGCACATGACAGGTGTTTTTTAGTGTTACTGACTGCCTTGATGGAGCTGGCTGCCTAAAGTAGGGGGATGACATCAGGCCTGGAGCTTAGGATGCAACAACAATTAAGACTTAAGGAGCATTCAGAGAGATGAATAGTGGTGATGGCTAAGCAGCACTATGAATACACGTAATACCACTCAGAGATAGCTAAGATGCTAAATTTTATTGTGTGTTTTTAGACTTACAAAGCAAATGTTTATGCAACATTCACCTCGCCACAGGCCCCGCGTCCTCTGGATCAATGACATCACTGCCCTCTGCAGGCTGTTCTGAGATAAGAGGCGATGCAGCCTGGGAAACCCTCCACAGCTGGTATATCCCTCGGGCTCGCCACAAAGCGCGTGCGCTCACGTAGTCACCGTCGTCATCATCGTTGACAGCCTTTTTAAATGGCTGCGGAGATGCTCACAAACTGATCTACCAGTAGTAAGTGTCTCTGATTCCCCATTCCCCTTCTCAATCTGTCTCTCCAGCGAGCCTATTAAAATCTATCCAAGCGCCAGCATTCCCCCGGCTCAAAACCTTGCCACCGCCCTCTGCTAGCCAGAGTGGGGCCAAAGTCCTCACCGCAGCGCGCAGGGCCCCACCTGATCTGCATGACTGCTCCCCGCGCGGCTCTGACCTCACGTCCCGTCACTCCCTCTGCTCACTTTCTTCCGCCACACAGACCAGTCTCACTCCCGCCTCTGGGCCTCGGCGCCAGCTTTTCCACACGCCGGGAACGCTTTTCCGCCAGGCAGCCGCAGGGCCACACCCTCGCCCCCTTCCTGGCTTTGCGCAAACATCTCTCAAGGCGGCCTAGTGCCCATCCCAGCTAATGCCGAACGATACCCTGTCCCCGCTCCTTTTTCTCCTCGCATCTGCCACCTTCTAAGATAACGATGCAGTCCCCTTACTCCTTATCCGTACTCCTCCCCACGCCAACAGAACGCCCACTGCACGAGACGGGGTCCTGTTCACTGCTTCCCCAGGACCTAAAACAAGTCGAACACTGCGGGCGATCGTCAGGAAACTTTGGGGCTAAAACAGTCGTTCAAAAAGCTGGGCACTTTTGGAATGGCTTTTTGTTGGGCACCCGTGCTGTTCTCAACTTTTTTCAACTAACAGCCGCCAATGGCTTGGCGCCCACCTCGAGTCTGGCGCGTGCAGCACGCTCAACGCATGGTCCCGTGGTCCCGTTCAGTCCTCGCAGCCACCCGCCGCGACCGAGAGCACACGCCGCACGGTACGGAGGCGTGCGGCCACTGCCCCGCGACGTCGTCGGCCAGAGCGGATACGCGCCCCGGTTCGCTCGTCACCGCCTGCTCCGCAGCTCCGCCTTGCGCATGCGCACCCTGCGCGCGACAGGCTACACCAGCACGGCCGACTGAAACCGCTCCCGAAAAGGAAGAGCCGCGCGCCTAGGGGCTTCCACCTAGCCGCTCTCCGTCGAACTCGCCTGCAATCTCCCCTAAGTCTTGCTCGCTGTAAGACTCTGTCGAGGTTTGGGGCTCCACATAGCGACCAGAGCCTGGGCCAAGGAAACTCCTGGCATGCTTTCGTTTGGCTTCTCCCTGCCCCGCCCCGCCATACGTGTCGCCCAGGCGGATATGACGTCACGGCGCGGCGTCTTCCTAAGGACCCAAGCTTGAATGCGCTCAGAAGCTGAGACCGGCCGAGCTCAGCGCCCTCTGGTGCCCACTTCTGGGAAAGCCGTGTGTGCAACTGCCTGTCTAGGGCGCGTTTACCCCGCCTCCAGGGTGCTTCACAGTCATTCGCTTCTTCATGCATGCATTCATTCATTCATTGAGGAATTTTTTATTCTAGCATCTCCTGTTCTGAACCACTCCTATGTCAAGCTCTCCCCAAGAACAGGGTCCGTTCTCAGGGCCCTGGGGCTCCCAGCTCACAGTTTTATCTGGGTTAACATGAAAAGACCTGGCTGATCCTATTTCTAAATGTAAGCCAAGCTTCATCTATGTATTAATTCACTAAGCACTTGTTGAGCACCTGTTATGTGCTAGGCACTATTCTAGGTGCTGGTGTAACGAAAGCAAGTTCTGTCACTCGCTGCCCAAAGCCAAAATGGAGAAGAGAGACATGGAAGGAAAGTGACTTTATTCCAAAAGCCGGCAGGTGGGGAAATAGGCTCACGTCTCCAACAGGGCTCTTCAACTCTGGGGCTGTGTGCAGGGGTGCAAAAAGGAAAATTGGGTCCAGGGAGCATGCGAGAGTGGCAGTGGGTGCTGCTGTACATGGTTTGTTCCAATGGCAGTCTTGAATCATCGACAAGTACTACCTCAGAGTTGGAGATTAACCACAGCCTGGAGATAACCTCCAGTTTGGGGAGAATCCCACTGCCATCCAGTCAGCTTCAAGATTAGCACCTGGAATTTCTTTTTTTGTTTTTGTTTTTTGAGTTGGAGTCTCACTATGTTACCCAGGTTGGAGGGCAGTGGCACGCTCCCGGCCACTGCAGCCTCAACCTGCTGGGCTCAGGAGATCCTTCCGCCTCACCCTTCCAAGTAGCTGGAACTACAGGCACGCACCACCATGCCTGGCTAATTTTTTGATTTACTGTAGAGATGAGTCTCGCCAAGTTGCCCAGACTGGTCTTGAACCCGTGGGCTCAGGCAACCCTCTCACCTCGGCCTCCCAAAGTGCTGTGATTATAGGCGTTAGACACTGTGCCTGGCCAGCACCTGGAGTTTCTAAGCAAGTGCATAATTAGATAAACACAATGCAAGGGAGTGTCTGGGGGGTGGTGGAGAGGAGGGAAGGGAGTCGAGAAATCTCTCCAGCATATTTTGGAGAGAGAGAGAGAGAGAGGGAAAAGACATTTTAAATGCATTTTGAAGGGAGGTACTCAGTTACACTGGGAACTCAGACAAGAACAAAGTATGTCCCCTGTACTCACATATAGTTCTTACATATAATTTGTGTATTTAATAACAATAGTAGCTAATATTCAAGTGGTTACTCTGTGTCGGGCACTAAGCAAAATATTTTACATATGTTATCTCATAGAACCCTCCCACAATCCTGAGGTAGCTATTATTATGATAATCCCCATTTTACAGAGGTGGAAGCTGAGGCACAGATAGGCTAAGTTATTTGCCCAGGATCACACAAATATAAGTAGTGGGACAGGCTATCTGATTCTAGCCAGTGCTATCTACACTGCATCATATTACCACCAACTGAGGGGCTGAGGTGGGAAGTGAACCACGGTTGTAAGCCCCATAGGGACGGGACCTTGTCTGTTCTGGCACCCACAGGTGCTCAATAATCTACTTACTGAATGCACTAGTCCATGAATGGATGTGCTGGTTCTGCCTGGGTTGGGGAACGAAGGGTTGCCTTGCACGCCAAGACTGAGCCTGGGTCAGCAGAGAGCTCCTCCCTCGTTTCTCACAATCCCCACTGTCTGTCATTTTCTGACGCTTCCGTCCTTGGCCTTGGCCATGCTCTCCAGTTCTGTGGCTTCTGCTCCCTTTTCTTCTTCCCTCAGAGGAGATGGGCCTTTTTTTCCCAGATGGGAGAATAGGTGGAGGAAATCAACAGACCCCACTGGCAGTAGCATTTTCTTTCTCAAAAAAAGCTTGATCTCAGATACTTCCAGAATCCACTTCAAATCCAACCTTTGCCACTTGCCCAGCTCCCTCATCTGTCCCAGAGAGATGATTAGCATCTACCTCACAAAGTGTGAGGAAAAAATAGTTGAGGGTATGAAGTGTCTGGCACCCAAGAAACAGTAGTGGGAGAGAGTGCCCCTAGGCCAGCTGTCTGGCAAACCTATCCCACCAGGTTGTGGCCCAGAAAACCCAGAATAGCTTGTGCATTTTGGACTTCACAGAATGTTGGATAATTTCACTCTCCTCCTGCACCAAAGCCTGCAAATGAAGTGCCTGCCCAGTTGCCTGAATTCTCTCAGGTTGTCTTGGTAATCCAGAGTTGAGGAGAAAAGAAATGCCTTTGAAGTTAAAGACATTGATTGTCTTTTGTTTTTCAACTAATCTTTATTTTTTGTTTTTTTTTCTTTTTCTCTATTTAAAAAAATTTTTTTTCTTTTTTCAAAACTTTATTTTTTGAATAAGTACTGTGGGCTTGAGGCATACATTTCAAGTGACATAAAGGGATTAAAAGTGAATCTACCTCCTGCTTCTTCCTCAGCCAGCCTATCCTCTCTCCAGAGGCAACCGCTGGTCTGAGTTTCAGAAGTGTCCCCCAGATATGACATGGGGACTTTCCCTTCCTGATGATATATCTAAGCATTACTCCAAGTCAAAACACACAAGCTGCCGGGCTCGGTGGCTCAGCCTGTAATCCCGCGCCTTTGGGAGGCTGAGGTGAGTGAATTGCCTGATCCCGCGGGTTCGAGACCCTCCTGGGCAGGCGAGACCTCATCTCTACAATAAATAAAAAAAAATTAGCCAGGCGTGGTAGCGCGCGCCTGTAGTTCCTGCTATTTGGAAGGCTGAGGCAGAAGGATTGCTGGAGCCCAGCAGGTCGAGGCTGCGGTGGCCGGGAGCGGCCCCTGCACTCCAGTCTGGACGACAGCATGAGACTCCAACTCAAGACAAACAAAAAAACACACAAACCTGTGTCCGTCTTTTTAAAAAAAATTTTTAGGCGGGGTTTTACTCTGTTGCTCAGGCTGGAGTACAGTGGTGCGATCTGATCAGAGCTCACTGCAGCCTTGAACGCCAAAGCGCAAGCAATCCTTCCACCGCAGCCTCCCAAGTAGCTAGAAGTACCGTTGCGTGCCACCAGGCCCGGTTAATTTTTAATTTTAATTTTAATTTTTTTTAGAGTTGGAGTTCTGTTTTGTTGCCCAGGCTAGCTTCCTCTCTTTACAAAAGTTGCCCTGCACTGCACTGGGTGGTTCGCTTGGTTCTCGAGAGGACCATTCTGAACACTCTCTGTGTACTCTGTGCTTCAGAGCAAAGTTGTTGGAGCAGGTCTGTAAGTGTTTTGTTTCTGAAAGGCAAGGCAGCCAAGAAGGAGTTAAGTCCACACTTCCCCTCGGTTGTGAGGCTCCCTCCCTGCCTTGCTTAGTAGTGCCAAGGGGATTTTGCCAAAGTTGAGGAACCTTCTCAATTAAGGGAAGAAAACACAAGAGGGGCCCAAGTGGGATTCCAGTCCCACAACTTCCCTTTGATTTCATGGAGATGGCGCCTCCCCCCCCATGTCTGCAGATTGTAAAGACAGGACAGAGGTGGTGAAAATGATCAGAAGTTGAAAGCCGTGGAACTGCAGTGGGTGTTTCCATTTAGAGGGTCCTGCCAGGTGCCAGATGACTTGATCACAGCATCTCATCAACTGTGTGGTGTTACTGTGATCACTACCTTTCACAGACGAAGAAGAGGAAGCTCACAGGTCAAGCCATTTCTCTAAGGTGGAGAGAGGTGCCAGAGCCTGCAAGGCTGTATTCCTTCTTCTTTCGTGGAAGATAGGCTGGGAGCCACTCTTCTGAGGCAGCTCTGAGCATCGTCTCCAAGAAAGCAACTGACAAGTAGGCAATTCTTTCGAGTCTCTGGAAGCCAAGCCCGAGACAGTGACCCTCATGGAAGTGATTTCTTGGGAGATAGCTCTCGAGAGCAATCAGTAAGGGGGGAGGGAAGCAGAACAGAGCAGGGGAAGAAGCGAAGCAAAGATGGGGTTCAGCGGAGGCTGGCCTCAGCCTGACCCCTCAGGAGCCCCAGAGCAGAGCAGAAATGACACCGGAAGGCATCCAGTCTGTGAGGCGAGGGGTCCAAGTCTTCACAGCCTCATCAGTCACTGGCTGACAGTTGTAGGGTTGCCAGATTTAGCAAATGCAAATACAGGATGCCCAGTCAAACTTGACTTTCAAAAAAACAATGAATGGGACATCCTTACACCAGAAAAGTATTTATCATTTATCTGAAATTAAAATGTACCCAAGTACCCTGTATTACATCTGGTAGCCCTGGGAGGTGAGGGGAGAATGTGGCAAAGCCTCTTAGGCCCCTCCAGTCATCCAAGGGCAGTCCTCTGTGAGCCATCAGTAGATGATACTCACAGCAGGTGAGAGTGGGTACCACAGAGGAAAGGAGACCTGGGAGGGCATGAGTAGCACCTAGTGCAGGTAGGGACTCTGTGAGTAGCTCACCGGATAGTGGTAAAAATGACTAGAAGTTCCTTCCTACACCGTCAAATGCAAACCACCTCCATCACCTGGGGAGCAGCAAGCTGGCCTGGTCCTCTCCCTCAGCACCTGGCCCTCTGCCGGTTGTTATGGGAGGATATCTTTGCTCCCTCAGTCATTCTCCTGCTTGTCTGGGGACTGGAGCTACAGCCAAGCTGTTTGGCTTTGTCTCATACAGTATATATTTCTTTCTTTTTCTTTAATACTTTTTTTGTAGAGATGGGGGGTCTCGCCGTGTTGCCCAGTCCAGTTTCAAACTCCTGGCTTGAAGCGGTCCTCCTGCCCTGGTCTTCTGAATGCCTGGGACCACAGCTGTGAGCTACTGTGGCCAGCCTTATCGAGCATTTCAGAACTGTATTTAAATGATGGGGGAAACTTTCCTTATAAGTGATCTTAGAAACCTCTCCCCTAAAAGCAGACTCCAGGCCGGGTTCAGTGGCTCAGCCTGTAATCCCAGCACTTTGGGAGGCTGAGGCAAGTGGATTGCCTAAGCCTATGGGTTCAAGACCCACCTGGGCAACTTGGTGAGACCTCGTCTCTACAATAAATCAAAAATTAGCTAGGTGTAGGTAGTGCACGCCTGTGGTTCCGGCTACTTGGAAGATTGAGGTGGAAGGATCGCCGTAGCCCAGCAAGTCGAGGCTGCGGTGGCTGGGAGCGTGCCACTGCACTCCAGTCTGGGCGACAGAGTGAGACTCCAACTCGAAAAAATTAAAAAATAAAAAATAAAATAAAAGCAGACTCCAAACCCCAGGAAGGGAGAATCTGGAAAGGCAACAACCACCCTGTAATTATGCAGCCTGTTTCTGGAAGGGCCTTAAATCCATTCTTAAAAATCAGAAGCCGGGCTTGGTGGCTGAGCCTGTAATCCCAGCACTTTGGGAGGTTGAGGCGGGTGGATTGCCTGAGCCCCCGGGTTCAGGACCAGCCTGGGAAACTTGGAAGACCTTGTCTCTGCAATAAATAAATAAATAGCCAGGTGTGGTGGCACGTGCCTGTAGTTCTGGCTACTTGGAAAGCTGAGGCGGAAGGATAGCCAGAGCCCAGCAGGTCGAGGCTGTGGTGGCCATGAGTGTGCCACTGAACTCCAGCCTGGGTGACAGAGTGAGACTCCAACTCAAAAAAAAAAAAAAAAATTATGGATCCTCTCCTAGGGGTTCTGAGGGTCCCTACAAAGAGGTTTGCACCCCCCTGTCTCTGGAGGTCTCTGCATCCCGGTTATAGGGACCCAGGGGCTTTGTGGGTTTGGGCTGATAAGAGCTTTGAGTGAAAAGAGCAGGGGGAAGGGTGGACAAAAGGGGTGATGTTCAGCATGACCCCATTTATGTAAAAAAAAAAAATCCACAAAACCAACTGGTTTTACACTGTTTGCACGTATGTATGTACATGTGCAAATGTTCAGAAATTCCAGCAGACTTTGGGGGAAGGATGGGGCTGTGAGAAGGTGTAGGAGACTCATTTTTATTAGCATTCTTTTTGTTTGATTTATTTTAGAGGGACAGAGCATCATTTTTGTAACTAATAATTATTAAATAAAAACCAGGTGCTGTTACTAATAGTCAGGCACAAGGGGGGGCTGTGGACTACACCCATCTTGTGTTGCTCATATCACACTGGAAGACTTTCCCTGGGAACATCACCTACCCCCAAGGCAAGAGAGCAGGACTTGGAATGCAGGCTCCCATCCCTTGTCTGCAATCCTGAAATCCAAAAAAATCTGGAAGGCAAATCTCTTCATCTGGGGCCAACACTTAATCTGAACTCAGGTGAGGCTTTTTATAGCTTTGTCCCACTTACTGTGGATTTGTATACGTCACTCAGCAGAAACAGAACTGTACTCATATGCTCCTGTGTGGTGGCCTCTGGCCCTGTGTGAGTGTCACATAGTATGTGTATACACACCAGGCTGCCTTTCTAAGTCGGGATGTTTCTGAATTTGAATCACATCTGGCCTGAGTGCTTTGGTGTGGGATTGTGGACGTGTGCTCACATTAATGTCTGGGCAGCCGCTTTTCCAGTAGTTGTCCTTCAGCAACAGTCACCTGTGCCTCCCTCCTCCCCAGCCAGCTTTCGCTTTGGGTCATTGGGATTGTCACCTTAGTGCCACTGACCACTCTAAAATATCCTTCCTTCTTCCATCCCCTGCTGGAGCTTCTGGCCTCCTAGGTGTGGCCTAAGATTTAAAGACCAAAGATCCAGAAAACAATGAAGGGAAGGTTCCTCCAGGAGCCGAGGGAGAGAGGGAATGTTCTGTGGCTGAAAGGACAGCTGAGACATCATATGTTCTCTCCTTCTTCTAGATACGCTGATGACAGTCACTCAAGACTCCTTCAACAACCATGGGCATGGGCAATCTCAAATCCACACCCTGGTTGTTACCAGCCCCAGAGAGCAATGACACTGGGCCCCAGAGCCATGGGACAGTGAGGGGTACCCAAACATCAGTCCCAGGAACTCTCGCCCTCTGGTCCTGACCTTGGCAGGTAATTTGAGGACATCTCTACAGCCTTGTGTGTGACCACGCCCACCCCCTCCAAAACAAACTTGATTTTTTGCCTCCTTTAAGGAAATGGAGGAGTTGTAAGAACAGCACCCAGTCTGGTGGTTGGGGAGGGAGAAATGACTGATGAGAAAGTTAAAGGAGAGATGTTGGAAGAGATAGAAGATGATGGCTCAGAAGAACCAGGCTTCCAACTGTCTGCATGAGCTTGTGTGTGTGTGACAGAGAGTAAGAAGCAGGCAGACAGACAGGACACAGATAGAGTCATGAAACAGAGGGAGTGGAGGGAGAGAAGGGAGAGATGGGGAGGGGAAGATAGAGACCCTAACCAAGGAAGAGTTTTTTTTTTAAAGTTTCAAATCTGGCCAAAGCATATTTTAGCATACACAATGCTGAAACAGACCCACTGCCATTTTCTTTTTCTTTTGTTTTTGAGTTGGAGTCTCACTCTGTCGCCCAAACTGGAGTGCAGTGGCTGCTCCCAGCCACCACAGCCTCGACCTGCTGGGCTCCAGCGATCCTTCTGCCTCAGCCTTCCGAGTAGCTGGAATTACAGGCACGCGCTACTACACCTGATTTTTTGATTTATTGTAGAGATGGGTCTCACTAAGTTGCCCAGGCTGGTCTCAAACCCTGGGCTCAGGCAATCCTCTCACCTTGGCCTCCCAAAGTGCTGGGATTACAGGCTTGAGCCACCATGCCCAGCTGAATTGTCATTTTATTTATTTATTTATTTATTTAGAGTTGGAGTCTCACTCTTTCGCCCAGCCTGGAGTGCAGTGGTTCCAAGTAGGGAGAACTATGGGTGTGTGCTACCACGCCCGGCTAATTTTTGATTTATTGTAGAGATGAGGTCTTGCCAAGTTGCCCGGGTGGGTCTTGAACCCACGGGCTCAGCCATCCCTTGATGTGCCCTTAGCAGAATGAATCCAGGTGAGTTCTGTTTCCTGCCTGGCAGCAGGATGAGCCATGGGAAGTCCTTAACTATGATAAATGAATGATAGGGTCACCTTTCTCAACAGGGGCCCAAGCCAGGAGGTATGGCCTCAGCAACCTGAAACTGCTACATGCTAGCCTGACCCAGGTGAGCCAACAGGGTCCCAGGCTGACTGGTGAGCTTGGCAGGAGAGCTCCTGCCTGAGCAGGTGAAGCATGGTTTTTGTAAGTCACCCTCAGTTATAAATCAAGAGGCTTCCCTCTTCTTGTTCAGTGTGTGACCTTGGGCAAGATACTTTGCCACTCCACACCCATTTCCTTTGCTGTAAAATGGGCACAGTCTAGGGCTGCATAAGAGCTTCATAAGGTGATCTGTGGAAAACACTTAGAATAGTCCCAGCACATAGTTGTGAGATTCGGTCCCCTAGCCTGGCCTGACATATGTTCCAGTCCCTCAGTCCTCAGTATTTTCTGAGAGCTTCCTCTGGGAAAAGCAACAAGTAAGATTCCCTGGGAAGGGTAATACTCAGTACTCACTGGGGCTCAGATGGAATGAACGGACTCACACACACAGTGACATCAAACTGATGCATTTATCACACTAGTCACTCCTGGTATCACCTCTGTCCTGGACAAAGAGCCCAGACTGATTGCAAACCAAGTTCTAACCACTGCTTGTCCCTCAGCCTCTTCAACACCTGAACAGGAGGGTCCATCCACAGCATCCCTAAAGGCCCCCACTCCAGGCAGTTGAATCAAGAGCCCAGTTGTGATTCCTGGGGCTCTCCATTGTTATTTTGAAAGTTTCTGGCAGTCTTTCAGGAAGGGCTATGATGAATGACCCTTTTCTTCTTTTTACAACTGTCATCAAAGTCACACACTACAGGATCCAGTGGGGCACGGTATGGGGGGCATGGAGCTGGCAGTAACCAGCAGACTTATTATGATCACGAAGGCAGCGGTAAGGTGTGAGGGCCTTTCTAGCACAGTGGGGCCAAGATTCCAGGGCCAAGGAGAACCTGAACTTCATGGGTTCATCAAAAACAACTTTTTCATATTCTCGGCTCATGACTTCTAGCCAAAGTTCTCTAGTGACAGCAGAAGAAGTGTCACCTGTGTCTTGCTGCAGAGCTTGCCCACTGTCCTTCCGGGCAGGGATGGACAGCCACACCCTGCCTGAATGGATGCTATCCCTAGCTGGCATTCAACCCAGGACATGAGAATTCCTGTATCCAGTAGGGTTTCTGACCTTAGATACTTACTTATCCCAGGCCTGGGGCTTCTTCAGTGAACCCAAGGAGACCATGTCTCACCACACAGACCCAGTAAGACTGACCCTCCCACACTCCTTAAGCTCGGAATTCTTGGTAAGAGTAGAAAATTGGAACAAGTAAAATGTCTAACATCTACTTTCTTTTCTATTTCATTGGTTTTTGTTTTCATCTGTACTCCTATTTTTCTCTGGCCTTGATTTACTATTTATTTTCTAGCTTCTTGAGATAGAGGCTTAATTTATTGATTTGCAGTCTTTCTTCTTTTCTAATGTATGCACTTAGGCCTATGAATTTCTCTCTGAGCACTGCCTGGGCTGCAGCCCACAAGTATGATGTCACATTTTTGTATCTTCTTGCTTTTAACATCTATGTTTTATTTTTTCTGCTAAATTAAAATATTCAAAGCAAGTCTGAATTCCAATTTAAACCATAAAGTTGATCTCACTTTATTCCCAGAACAACTTGGCTGCAGACTCTGTACAAAGGCTTGAAAAAGTGATGCTCCCAGGGTGGTTATGCCTAAGCACAACAGAAGGGCATCAAAATATGGGATTTAGGAGAAGTTTGATGACTCTCACTTTTTGTTTTTTATATATATATATACAACTCCAATAGAATAGAAATGGTAAACACGATTTCTTAAAATAAAATAAATCATCCATACAAAGGCTCCCAAAACCTGTAGAACAAGCCTTACTTCAAAAAACACATTTTAAAGTCAACAGAAAGTTTGGCAACATTGCACTTAATTTGGAGCTCAGAAATAGAAAACACCTGCATGTTGTTGATCTAGACTCATTAAATTTATTTCATATCATTGTGGTCACTTTTACAGCTGTTTAGACTTATTTTCAATTACTTTACTGTTCACAGAATTCACAGAATTCATTAACAAACTAGTATTTCACATCCAAGAGTTTTCAGTAGCATAGCAAAATAGAAAAGAGGCCCACAAGTTGTTGCTTGTGTGGAACCTGAGTCTGATATTTAGAGAGTTGTCTAGAACATTATTGCTTTATTAGTCCTACTTTTTTTTTTTTTTGAGTTGGAGTCTCACTCTGTCACCTAGACTGGAGTGCAGTGGCTGCTCCCAGCCACCGCAGCCTCGACCTGCTGGGCTCCAGCGATCCTTCCACCTTAGCCTTCTGAGTAGCTGGAACTACAGGTGCGCGCTACCACACCCGGCTCATTTTGATTTATTGTAGAGATGAGGTCTCACCAAGTTGCCCAGGCGGGTCTTGAACCCGCAGGCTCAGGCAATCCACTCACCTCAGCCTCCCAAAGGCGCGGGATTACAGGCTGAGCCACCAAGCCCGGCTTATTAGTCCTACTTTTAAAAATAATAAGTTATTTCTAGGAACCCCACCCTCCCAAGTGTTCTTCATTCCATGAGTGTTCTGGCTTGCTCACAACATACCCAACTCATGGGTGCCAGACAAACCCCTCACCTGCGTTCTCTGCTGCTCATGTAGTTTTGAGGGCTGGCTGAGGTGGGACAGTGCCCCTCTATGCATGTAAACATTTCTACAGCTTGCTATCTTCTTCCTTGTCCTGCAGCTGATGGGCTGCATTCGTATATGGGTCTCTATGTAAAACTTAAATTAGACCTAAACAACAGGATTTCAAAAGTGGGACTAATACTCCTAGAAGAGCCACTGACCATGCATGGGAATACATCAGAAGCAACAAAAGTATCTTGAGTTTCAGTTGATGAGAAATGTCTTAAAGAAAATGTCTTCGATGATTATGGCCTAAAAAGGCCGCTCTGCAAAAGCTTGTCAGCCACATGAACTTGAAGACTTTCTTGGTAGATTTCATGGTTGAGTTCTTATTTTGTTCCATATGCATTTCCATTTTGTGGAAAAGATCTTGGAGATTTTCTTGTGGTCCCTGAAGTGCTGTGGAACCGTGGATATCAGGGATAGGGGACTGGCTTCCTCAGGGACGCTGGCGCTCCAACTGCATTTGGGGCAGAATTCCTGAGAGTGGTGGCCGCGTCAGATTCGGGGTATGGGAGTGGATGCGGTGTGCAGAATGCAAGCTGCAGTCGGGACTCAGTCCAGCTTCTTGTTGTTGTCTGTGTTGTGCACAGAAGCTAAAAAGTCGACAATGAGCTTAGCAGTCTTCCTGGGTCTCTCCATCACCACCGAGTGCCCACAGTTTTCCAGAAGCTCTACCTGGCAGTCAGCAATGGACTTGGCCAACATGTCCGCCCCAGACACATCGAGCACCTGCCAGGCAAAAGAAGGAGCTAGGTGATACACAAAGATTCAGACACCCATGTGTACACTCCATGGATAGAACTTCCACTGAGGCCTATTGAGGGGTTGCTATGGGGGGTAAATTTCAGCACTAAGTCACTGAAAGTCACTTTCAACACTGTGGTGTTGGGACTTGTGACTCTCTGGATAGAAGGAACCACCATCATGCCTCATGTCTGTGCAACTTGATGCCAGCAATTCTAAAAACATTCCTGCAAGTGAGGAGGTTATGGTCTGGTGGGGAAGCCAGAGTGCACAAGCGAGGAGCAGGGGTGAGGAAAGACATTGTTCCTGAATTCTGGGAGAGCAGAGAAGGGACAGGGGAGGTGTACTGGTGGGAGAAAAACAGCGCCAGGCTGGGAGATCATGGTGTGTGAAGGAGGCAGCAAGGAGCTTGGTGGCTGAGATAGCACAGGGCAGTGGCGAGCGGCATGGCGGAGAGAAGGGGCAGAGGGAGCACTCCTCCAGCCATTTTGTGACCATGGGGAGCCATGGGCTGTGTTAAGGAGAGTGACTTGACCAGGCTGACCCTGCAGCTGGAATACGGAAGCCCAGGTTGTAGGAAGGGCACACAAGGAAGATGCCAGAGGTGAGTGCTGATCATCACAAACTGGGGAGGTCATCTCTGAAAGTAAGCTGTGTGTTCCCCAGACCCGAAGTTTGAGAATAATGAGGAATGCTCTTCCAACATGAAAGCCAGCACTTTTCCAGGCTGACACTTTTCAACACCTCACTTGCTTTCATTCTCATCTGGGTCACCCTGCTACAATGCCAACCTAGCTCTGTCTATTCCTCCCAACATCCGGGCTCAGAAGTAGACTTGCATTTGCTCCCCTTCCTCTCTAAACACCTTCACCTTCATCTCACCCCAGACAAGAGGGTCCTTCCTCCCCATTCTTAATGCAAAAGCAAAAGCCAAGACTCAAGCACCTTCTGCTTTTGAGCTTCATTCCCGTCAACCCAGATAATTAAAAACTAAGATTTTCTGTCCACTCAGGAGTGGGGTGAGCAGAATGCCTCAACCAAGGAATGGAGCCCTGCAGAGTAATCCTGGACCAGGAAAAGGAGCTTAGTGAGAATGGAGCACCCATGGAGGAGTTGGAAGCCTCTGCCTTGTGCCTCACTCACAGCTGAGGCTGCCGGGGCAATAGTCTGAGCAGGAACAGAGCCTCCTGTGGAAATACACCCTTGGAAATGCGGGTGGAGTCAACAGGTAGAAAAAGTGTGAAAAAGTAGAAACTCCTAGCTGAGTGTCTATCCAGCAGAGAGATCAGAAACCACAATTCACAGGCAAAAATACCCACAGGAGCTGCTGACTTTGGCAGTTGTTATGCTAGTCAGCATCACATATCAGCATTCCCTGCACACCTAGAGGCATGTGCAATTGCTGAGCGGGACCCAATGGCATGTACACATCTGTGGGGACTATCTCAGTTATTTCTTGGACAGGACAGTCATACAAATGGTCAAAAACTTCTCCTGCATCCCACTTCAGACCTGGGACAAGACTAGAGTGAGGCAAGGAGGGGACTCAGCTGGTGCAAAGAATTTCAGTGGGTGCCCAAAAACTCAGCGATCAAGATGAAAAATATTTTAATATAACATTTTAATTTTTATTTTATTTTATTTTTTTGAGTTGGAGTCTCACTCTGTCACCCAGACTGGAGGGCAGTGGCACACTCCCGGCCACCGCAGCCTCGACCTGCTGGGCTCTAGAGATCCTTCCGCCTCAGCCTTCTAAGTAGCTGTAACTACAGGCACGCCCCACCACGCCCGGCTAATTTTTGATTTACTGTAGAGATGAGGTCTCGCCAAGTTGCCCAGGTGGGTCTCGAGCCCGCGGGCTCAGGCAATCCACTCACCTCAGCCTCCCAAAGGCGCAGGATTACAGGCTGAGCCACCACCGGCTAATATAACATTTTTAAATAAATGCAAAAAGATACATGATGAACAAAATATCAATTATAAATGCAGATGGGCTCCAACCCTGTACTTCCACGATGCATCTTTCTCATCTCACCCTAGTCCCAGCCCTGCCAAGCATGGTAGTGGAATGTAGACTATAAGTTGCTGGAGGGCAGGGATCTTGGCTGCCTTAGTCACTACTATACAGGATACCCTCAGGGCCTAATACAGGATCAGGCAAATACTAGGTGTTTAATAAATGCCTGTTAGCTGACTTAAATGTATAAGCAATCAGTTGGTGGATTTGCCCCTTCGCTGGTAGGTTTGTTCATTCACTTTCTCGCTCACTAACTTGCTCCCTCATTCACTCATTCACTCACTCACTCACTAACACACTGTGTCCTCTGGGTGTCCTACGTACCAAGCACTGTGCTGGCAGGGAGAAGGGACATAACGAGTAATAGATCTTGTTTATCTCCACGAGGCCTTGCTGAACATAGAAGAGAGATGCTTGAAATGATGTGCAGAAGCCAGGCTCAGTGACTCAGCCTGTAATCCCGCGCCTGTGGGAGGCTGAGGTGAGTGGATTGCCTGAGCCCGCGGGTTCGAGACCCGCCTGAACAGCGAGACCTCATCTTTACAATAAATCAAAAAATCAGCTGGGCGTGGTAGCGCATGCCTGTAGTTCCGGCTGCTTGGAAGGCTGAGGCGGAAGGATCGCCGGAGCCCAGCAGGTCGAGGTTTT
>NW_007247472.1:264196-282533 GCF_000164805.1 Carlito syrichta
CGGCCACTGCACTCCAGTCTGAGCGACAGAGTGAGACTCCAACTCAAAAAAAAAAAAAAGAAAAAGAAAGAAATGATGTGCAGAAACCCTTTCAGGAAGAGCTGCTGGGTTGAGTCGTGCAGGTTGTATACTGCCCAACTTCAGTGGGCATCATTCACATAGATGACAACACACGTGGCTCCCCCCACCATCGTGCATTTTAGCAGCCAGTCTATAGGAGTCTAAAGAAGAAGGAGGCTGAATTCAGCCTGGCAGCGGTAGGTGCTGTGATACCAAATGTTGAGGACAGAGCAGAAAGCCAGAGTGCTTGGGAAGCAAAAGGACATCAAATAAAGGATTCCCTGAAGCCTCTGCCATTTGGCCTCTGTCCTGGGGATGATCCATAAAACACATAAAGGATCTGATCATATTTATAGAAGGCCCACACAATGTTAGGCTCTTCTTCTGGAACAAAATGGACACACATCAGAGTTTGGGAAAAAGTTCTGGACCATGGGCTGAGTCTAACATCAGCGGCCAAGGACATGCATAATCTAATCTAACATCAGATAATCTAATCATTTATTTGGGGATAACTGGAGGAAGATTACTTTTATGTATTATCTCGATTGAGCCTCAAAATAACCCCAACAGTAAAAGAGACAGCCTCAATTTAGAGGAGCTGCGTGACTTGCTCAAGGTCACAGGCTGATAAGGACAAAGGCAGGATAGGAACACAGACTTCCAGACTCCAAGGCCAGTGCTCTCACTTCTGTACTGTCTCCACTGGGACATGGCCTCTCCCTGTTGGTCCCTGAAGGCCACAAATCACCTCTGGCACTTTTAGAACAATAAAAAGCCTTCATTGTTCTGGTTCTGCTTTTTTTGTTTTTTGTTTTTTAATCAAAAGACTTCCTGCCAGTTTAGCTTGGGACTCACACACAAAGCTGCTTTCAGTCCCTTGGCTGTTGCAGGAGGGAGCACAAGACCCCCTCCTCTCCACGTCACATTCCTGTGCTGTGCATCCTCAGCCATGCCTAGCTGACCTGAGACACCAACACCCCTTCTTCTCCACATGTGCCATGGCTTCTCTCCTGTTTCTCCTGCCTGGGCCATCCTCGTACTTGCAGGCCTTTGTGGCCACAGCCTGACTTTCTGCTTTTGCCTTCAGCAGCTCTGGCTGGGCTCACAAAGATGGCTTTCACCTTGGGGTCCTTAGAGGAACTGTCTCAACAGGGAGAGCTTTTCTTTTCTCACAATATTCAATAGCACAAGACACATGGACACCCTTTAATAGTCATTCTTTCTGTCTTGTGGGCCTTATAAAAGTACTGTTTCTCAGAGCCTCCTCTTGCCTTAAACTTTATGAAGAACTTCATTAAGAAGCTTATAAACTTAGTAAGATAGGATTTCTGATTGGGAATTTCGTCTTGAGGAAACACAGGCAAACTCAAAGAGAACTCTATAAAATAAAAATATGATTTCCAAAAACAGTTGTAAACAAAAAAAGGAGCTTCTGGGGGTGTAAATCAGTATTTCTTTGAACCAGTTATGGATTGGATTGTGTCCTTCCAAAATCTACATGTTAAAGCCCTAACCCCTAGTACCTCTGAATATGACCTTATTTGGAAGTGGGGACTTTGCAGATGTAATTAGTTAAAATGAGTTCACACTGGAGTAGGACATGGCGGGTAACCTCATAAAAAGGGGACATTTGGACACAGAGACAGATGCACACAGGGAGAACACCATGTGAAGGGGAAGGCAGAGATCACGGTGTGCATTTACAAGCCAAGGAATGCCTAAGATTGCAGCAAACTACCAGAAGTGAAGGAGAGGCCCAGAACATTCTTCTTCACAGCCTCAGAAGGAATCAGCCCTGCTGGCTCCTTGATCTCAGGTGTTCAGCCCCCAGAAGCCTGAGGTAAAAAATGCCTGTTGTTTAAGCCATCCAGTTTGTGGTACTTTGTCATGGCAGCCCAACCTAACCAATATAGGACCATATAATAAAACCCATTAAAATGTTAAATACACATTCCCTTTGACCCAGTAATTCCACAACTAACAATTTACCATTTCTTTTCTTTTTTTTGAGTTGGAGTCTCACTCTGTCACCCAGACTGGAGTGCAGTGGCCACCGCAGCCTTGACCTGCTGGGTTCCAGCAATCCTTCCACCTCACCCTCCCAAGTAGCCGGAACTACAGGCGCACGGTACCACATCCAGCTAATTTTTGATTTATTGTAGAGACGAGGTCTTGCCAAGTTGCCCTGGTGGGTCTCGAACCTGCGGGCTCAGGGAATCCACTCGCCTCGGCCTCCAAAGTGCTGGGGATTACAGGCTGCGCCACTGAGCCCGGCCTATGATTTACCCTTTCGACACACTCACACACTCCACAAACAAACATGTATAATGATTTTCACTGAGGTATCATTTAAAGGCAAAAAAACTGGAAGGGACCTCAATGGCTATCAGTAGGGCTCTAATTAAGTATACCGTAGCAGAGCCGTATAGTGGAATACTACATAACTCTTTTTTTTCTTTCTTTCTTTTTTTTTTTGAGTTGGAGTCTCACTGTCGCCCAGACTGGAGTGCAGTGGTCGCTCCTGGCCACCGCAGCCTCGACCTGCTGGGCTCCGGCGATCCTTCCACCTCAGCCTTCCAAGTATCTGGAATTACAGGCATGCGCTACCATGCCCGGCTGATTTTTTGATTTATTGTAGAGATGAGGTCTCGCTGCCCAGGTGGGTCTCGAATTGCCGCGGGTTCAGGCAATCCACTCACCTCAGCCTCCCAAAGGCGCCGGATTACAGGCTGAGCCACCAAGCCCGGCTACTACATAACTCTTAAAAAGAATGAAGTAAAGGATTGTTTGGGGCAAGAATCACCATGAATGGCAAATCTAGAGAGGAGTGTTTGATGAGGAGCAGGATAATTGCACAATCTCAAGGTGTCTCTCCGCAAACTGCTTATTACTAACTCCGCAAGGAAGAAACTGACAACCCCAATGAGGCAATCAAAATTGACATCACCAATGTAGGGCAAACAGAAATAGCATGTCTGAGGGTGTGATTTCTAATCATTCACAAGATAATCTGGTCAGGAAATCGTTCTTGAATTTCATCAAGAGGAAAGAGTAAAGAGCACATTATAAAATAAATGGCATGTACTCTTCAAATACCTCAACATCATCAATGATGAAAGCAGACTGAGGAATAGTTTCCTATTAAAGGAGGCTAAAGAGACATGATATCTAATATGTGCTCTTGGATTGGATCCTGGGTCAGTATAGCAGGAGGTGGGAGGGGAAGTGCTATTTAGGATGTTAAATAGCAAATATGTGATGAAACAAATGATGAAACTGGAATATGGATCCTAGATTAGATAAAAGCATAACATCAATGTGAAGTTTCCAGAATGTGATCATGATGTAAGAGAATACTCTTATTCACAGTAAATGCTCTCTGATCTACTAGGGATAAAAGGGCATAAATGTAAGCAGCCTATTCCAAATGGTCCAAAAAGATATACTCCTGGATAGATAGATGAGAATGATGAAGTCAATGTGGAAAATATTAAAAAGTTGCTAATAAATAAAATGCAGTACATACTCACCAAGGAATAACACTAAACAGTGAAAAGGAACAAAACACTGATATGTGCAATAACATGGATGAACCTCAAAAACATTATGCTTAAGTGAAGAAGACAGATGCAAAAGACTATACACTATGTGATACCATTTATATGAAATTTCTAGAAAAGGCAAAATTATAAAAACAGAAAACAGTCAGTAGTTGCCCAGGGTTGAGGGGGGAGTGGAAACCAACTGCCAGTAGGCAGCAAGGAGCTTACTGGGGAGACAGAAAAGTTCCATGTTGGGTTGTGGTGACCACACACCCTAGGTGAACTTTATGGCATGTAAATTATACCACAATAAAGTAATCAGAAAGTGATACATTTAGGTTAAGGGTATATAGGAGTATTCTGTACTCTTCTCACAATTTTTCTGTAAGTTTGAAATTATTTCAAAATAAAATTTGTTGTTATTGTTTTGTTTTGTTTAGTTTTGAGTTGGAGTCTCACTGCTGCCTAGGCTGGAGTGCAGTGGCATGCTCACGGCACCATAGCCTCGACCTGCTGGGATCAGGAGATCTTTTCGCCTCAACCTTTCAAGTAGCTGGAACTACAGGCATGTGCCACTATGCCTGGCTAATTTTTTAATTTATTGTAGAGAAGAGGTCTCTCTGAGTTGCCTGTAGGCTCAGGCAATCCTCTCACCTCAGCCTCCCAAAGTAATGGGATTATAGGCATGTGCCACTATGCCTGGCTAATTTTTTAATTTATTGTAGAGAAGAGGTCTCTCTGAGTTGCCTGTAGGCTCAGGCAATCCTCTCACCTCAGGCTCCCAAAGTAATGGGATTATAGGCGTGAGCCACTGTGCCTGGCCTAAGATGTTTTTATAAAATAGAATGAGTAGATCTGTATGGGCTAATATGAAATGATTCTAAGATACATACTTCATATGTCTATATACACATCTATATATAATAAGGTTCCAAACAGTGTATATACCATGTTTGAAAAGCTTATATATGCATATATCTGCATACACACACACACACACACACACACACACACACACTCTATATGTATGCTTAGAATAGGAGTAGGTAAACGACATCCCTCTGCCTGTTTCTGTATATAAAGGTTCACTGGGACATAACCATACCACTGTTTACATGTTGTCCACAGCTGCTTTTGCAAAATCAGAGTTGAGTGGTCGTGACAGACTAGATGAGAAAGCTAAAAATATCTACCATTTGGTCCTTTACAGAAAATATTTGCCAACCTCTGGCTTAAAAAAAATTTAAGAAATACATACAAGATAGTAAGTGTTGCCTCAAGGAAATGGGGATTGGGATTTGGGATGTGAAAGAGCCCAGATTTTTATTCTAAACCTTTTGGTACTCTGAAGTTTGTTCTACAACATGTGGCTCTATGGCTTTAATAAAAAAATTATTTATAAATAATATATAAATATGTGTGTGTGTGTGTGTGTGTGTGTGTGTGTGTGTATTTTTTTTTGAGTCAGAATCTCACTCTGCTGCTCAGACTGGAGTGCAGTGGCACACCCACAGCCACTACAGCCTCAACCTTCGGGGCTCAGATGATCCTTTTGCCTTAGCCTTAGTATCTGGAACTACAGGCATGTGCCACCAAGCCCAGCTAATTTTTTGATTTATTGTAGAGACAAGGACTTGCCAAGTTGCCCAGACTGGTCTCAGACTCCTGGGTTCAGGCAGTCTTCTCACCTCTGCCTCCAAAAGTGCTAGGATTACAGGCATGAGCCCCCATGCCTAACGATAAAAATAATCTTTAAAAATTATTTTAAATTGCCTTTCATTTTCACAGACCAACTGTTGTTGTCCTAGAGGTGGTGGTGACTGGCACAGATCGCCACAGGAATGCAGCATTAACATACCTGGTCTTGTTTCCCCCAGATGATCTGCGTTGGGACCTTGATCTTGTCCATGTTCTGATGAAGAGAATATCTGGACTTCTCACTGACGATTTCCAAAAACACTTGTCAGAAAAGGAAAACAAAGTGAGCATGTGCTGGGTTGTGCCCAGGGGTACCACTGTAGAGTCAAGGGATAGTCACCAAATCCAGGCCACTACTTCCTCTCTTCAGGGGCCAAGTAAACATTCAACATTTCAGAGACTAAGAAATAAAAGCTATTCATCCATAAGCTTCACTTGCAACAGGCTCCAAGCAGAACATAGGGCTACTTACACTTTCGGTAGAAGTTGTTATGAGGGATGCGGACATCGACAAGCCCTTGCAGGATCTAAGAAGAAACAGTCAAGAGTCAGGAAAAAGAAAGAACTCATCAGCTCAGGCCTCTCACAGCTCTGGGACAATAAATGGAATAAAGCTGAACAACTTACTGAATTGTTAAGGTTTTTAGGGCCTGGTTCTCTGAATTCCCATTGTATACTGTATACATGCAGTATACAACGTAATTACATTGGTAGTTAAGCTCCCAAGAGATTTTTGTTTGTTTTTTAATTAGGAAGGTACTTGAATAATACCATGAAGCCAGAGGTCCTCTACAGCATGTAAAAGACACCTGGTAAGGCCCTGGCAGCTGCTTTATCTTGAGAAATTCTCTCCTTAGTTTAAGACATAATCAGAATGGATATAATATCAAGTAATTATTCATAATATCCAAATGCAGGACAAGGTTTATTTAAAAAATTAAATCTGGCTGGGTGCGGTGGCTCATGCCTATAATCCCAGCACTTTGGAAGGCCGAGGTGAGAGGATTGCCTGAGCCCATGGGTTCAAGATTAGCCTGGGCAACTTGGCAAGACATTATCTCTACAATAAGTAAAAAAATTAGCTGGGCATGGTAGTGCATGCCTGCAATTCTAGCTACTTGGAAGGCTGAGGCAGCAGTATCACCTGAGCCCAGCAGTTTGAGGGTGTGGTGGCCATGAGCATGCCACTGCATGCCAGCCTAGGTGACAGAGTGAGACTACAACTCAAAAAACAAAAAAAATTAAATGATTGGGAATGATGGGCCTATTAAACAATGAAGAAATGGACTACTAAGAAAATGTGGGGAGGGTTCCATAGTCCTTTGCCTATTATTGAACATTTTCTTTGCCTTGCCTTCTGCAGGTTGGTGAGGGTTGTGCCAAGTATGACCAGGCCAGATCTCCTGGACCTGTGCTACGGATCCAAAGAGGTAGCTGTGGCCAGAAGGAACACAGTCCTCTCTTTCTCCTGCCTCAGGATTCTTGAGGTAGAGCACAGGATTCATATTAGCAGCCATCACTTCTCTCATCTGCCTGGAAATAGGTCTGAACTCCTCTAATGCACTCTCTTCGAGTCCTATGCACTGTGAAGAAGGCCCAGTTATAGCTGCTTTGGACTAAACCAACCCTCTGGAGCATAACTAGAATCTGACTGCTTCTGGAAGTGGAAGCCTAGAGGTGAAACCAACGACAACTTGTCAAACAACATTGTACTCAGTATCAGACATTTACTTTGCTCAACTCATCCTGTTCCCATGCATCTATTCATCCTGCATTCATGCATCTTCCACCTCTGCTCAATCCACCTATCTTGCTTCTCTGGATCACATATGCATGTGTCTATACAAGCATCTAACTACCCACATTCAGGAATCCATTCATCCTCTATTCCTGCATTATCCAGGCATTCTCCCATCCATCCAACCAACCCTTCAGCCAGCCATCTATCCATCCATCCTGCAGACCTAGGCCATCTATATATGCACATGCAGCAAATCATACATTCATCCACACACTCATCTGTTCTCTATCCCTGCATTATTCAGGCATCCTCTTGTCAATCCATCCAGTCTTTGCCTAGGACTCCATGCAAGCACTGTGCTAAAGTGTGGAGATAGAACAGCCAATTAAGACAAAGTCCCTAAGCAAACAGAGACTCACAACACAACACGACATGGTGGGTTGAGTGTGCAGGTGCTCCTTTTCTCCCAGGAAAGAAAGGCTTTTGGAGCTGCCATTTATTTTCTGTTTTCCTGTCCTTGACAACTCAAAACATGGAGTTTTCTAAAACACTGCTTGACCACTCCGCTCTGGGGAGAGATTAGTGCTGGGAGGGGAAAGTGCAACTTCACAACTGAAAGAAGACTTCAGGGGTGGGACAGACGACAGAATCAGATTCTGGGTCCTTCCTCAGAGACAAGCCACACCCGTTCACTGAGTGGGGTTCACAATTTCTGAATAGAGCCCATCCTCTCAACTTCTAGGAAGATCCCCCCACCCTGAGGCAGGGTCCAGTTCCTACCTAGAGGGAGATACTTTGGTGTTATGAGGCCACAGTCATGGACTCTCCTCTCTTGGTTCTCCACCCCATTTCCCTAGATGACCTCATTCAGAATGATGGCCTTCAATGTCATCATCTACTGATGGCTCCACTGATGTAGCTTCAGGCCACACTTCCCTCAGCTCCACTTGGAGATCCAACTGCTTACTTGACATCTGCACTTGAAGGCCTCACATGCAACTTGAACCTAACACATCCAAAATGGAGCCCCCAGCATATTCCCCAAACCTGCCCATCCTCCCCTTCTCCTACTCAAAAAATGTTCCTTTTATCGACTGGAGGTCACCTGTGACTCCTCACCTTTCCTCATCCCTCATTTCAAGTTTGCCAGTACGTCCTGTCCATCTTCCTCCCCAAGCATCTCGAATCTCTTGTCCCCACTGCCTCCACCCTGTTCTATACCACCATCATCTCTAAGTCGCAAAAGCTCCTGAATGGGTTTTTCTACTCTATTTGTGAATGGGTTTCTCGACTCTATTTGTGTTCCTCTATAGTCTTGCAGTGGTTCTCCTATTGTATTTAGAAAAACCCCTTCTCATAACCTGTAAGGTCCTGCATGATCTAGTCCAGTGGTTTTCAGTGGTTCTTGGGAGTCCATGAGGTCAAACTATTTTTGGGGGTTTTTGTTGTTGTTTTTTGAGTCAGAGTTTTATTCTGTCACCCAGACCACACCCATTCACTGAGTTGTGTTCACAACACGGTTACTGCAGCCTTGACCTCCTGGGCTCAGGCGAACTTTCCACCTCAGTCTTCCAATTATCTGAACCTACAAGTGCATGCCACCACATCTGGCTAATTTTAAAATTTATTGTGGAGATGAAGTCTCACCAAGTTGCCCAGGCTGGACTTGAACCCCTGGGCTCAGACGATCCTCTCACCTTTACCTCTCAAAGTGCTGGGATTACAGACATGAGCCAGCATACCCAGTGAAATGATTTTTGTAATAATACTCAATGTTACTTGCCTTTTTCACTTACATTCTCTCAAAAGCACACTGTTTTTCAGAGCCTACATAACTTGGGATAATGTTATCACTCTGATGGCTCCTGGAATGAGTGCTTGTGTTGGGAACCAGCCTTGGAGGCCCACCAGATTGACAGGGTCTGGTGACCCCCGGCCACAGGCTACTGGAAACTCATTGTCCATCTTTCCACTACGTTGTTTAACCTGTCCCTTTTTGCCCATGTGATGACTCTGAGGCATGTTTAAAGGGCTTTCTTTTGTTTGGTCCTGGGTTACAGATGTTTTTAGGGTTAAGATTTGTGACTAATACCTGGTAAAAAGAGGTTTCTGATTTTGTTTAGGCAAAGAATTGTTTTGAATATTTTTGTAGTTATGGTGTTTGAATACAAGGCATAAGATTTAAGTGTAGTGAAAGTTTACATTAAGGTATATGTAGGTGATTTATAAGTTTGTTTTGAGATACATATTAAAGTTATAGTATATAAAAAGTTAAAGGGTTTAGATGTAGAATTTAAGTGAGTAAAACAGGTTTTATTCAACTACCGAAACTACCTTGAAGCCTGAATAACATCACTAGAAGTTTCTTCTAAGCTGTTTTTTCCTCAGAGATAGGATGTTCCAGATAGGAAAACAATAAAGGAATTCGAATAAGAAAAAACTACCAAGGGGCTTGAAAGACCAGAAAGTTTGCAAGAAGAAACTCCTTGTCCATGAGAAAAGAAACATCTGCCAGGAACTTCTAGAAAATTTCCAGGTGCACATTCTTCTGTCAGATGGAAATATTCTACATATGAACTGCTCCAAAACCCTGGGCCAGAAACTGTTGTTCTGGCCCCCAGAGACTTTATTATGGAAAACCTGTTTCCCTGATAATTTGAATATAGGAAGTTAAGTTTATAAGAGTTAAATTTGTTAGAAAGATTGTAATATATATTAGTTAATTGGGGATATAAGTTTTGTTTTAAGTGGAGTTGTTTAATGAGAAGCTTTAAAATTTTATAATTTTAAGATTTTCTATTAACGGGTTGCGGGAACTGTTTTTTACAGGGTAACATCATTGTGTTGGGATTATGTGGTTTTGGGTGGACATAGCTCGCTACTACTCGCAATAAAATGGCATCTGTACCCTTTTAACAGGTGTCCAGTGTGTCTCTCTCTCTCTCTCTCACAATCACCTATGCCGTCTCCACCTTTGGGGTACCTCGGACACTGCGGGACCTGGTCTCCGGCATGCTTATACATTCTTGTGCTTTAAAGTTTTCTGAGTTTCAATTTCTTTTTTTTTTTTTTTTTTGAGTTGGAGTCTCACTCCATCGCCCAGGCTGAAGTTAAGTGGCACACTTACAGCCACTGCAGTCTTGACCCGCTGGGCTTTAGCAATCCTTCCAACTCAGCCTTCCAAGTAGCTGGAACTACAGGCATGTGCCACCACACCCAGCTAATTTTTTTGATTTATTGTAGAGATGAGGTCTCGCCATGTTGCTCAGGTTGGTCTCAAACCTGTGGGCTCAGGCAATCCTCTCTCCTCAGCCTTCCAAAGTGCTGGAATTACAGGTGTAAGCCACTACACCTGGCTAGAGTTTCAGTTTCTAATATGGTAAATGTCAATAAATATAACCCCATAAATAAAAGCCTCTTAGTTTCCTCTATAACTTTTAAGAGTGTAAAGGGATCCTGAGATTTTTAAAAATTTTAGAATCTCTGATTCAGCCCTTTCCTCCCTTTTCTGAGTCTCACTCTGTTGCCCAGGCTGGAGTGCACACTCACTGCAGGCTCGACCTGCTGGGCTCCGGCAATCCTTCCGCCTCAGCCTTTCAAGTAGCTGGATCTACAGGCACGCACCGTGCCCAGCTAGCCTCCCTTTTCAACTTCATCTTTACCCATTCTCTCCCCTACCCTCTGGGCCCCAGCCATCCCAGCTGCCCTCCATTGTCTTGAATATACATATGTTTTTTCTAACTCTGCACATGCTGTTCCCTCAAAGAGGCTTATCAAAGCTACCCCTGCATCCCTGCATTCAATTGCTATGTCATCTTCCTTTCCTCCATAAAACTCATTACAATGGGTAATTATTTGTTCTCTTGTTATTGTCTGCCTCCCCCACTGGACTGTGTCTGCCCAGGGACCTTCCTCGTATTATAATATTTATTCACCAGTGTGCCCAGTACAGTGCTGGACATGTCATAGGCACTGCGGCATTTGTAGGATGCATCCATACAAGAGGACAAGAAGGAGTCAACGGGTAGGTGAAGGAGGGAATGCATGAGGGTAGCTGATGCACGCCCCCTGAGCCTTTAGAAAGGCAGGTGTATTGCTGCTGAGACCACATTACCTGCTGGGGCACCTTGAAGCGGACATAGGAGCAGAGCTGGAGCATTTCACTCATCTCTTCTGGGGTGGATGGGATCAAAGGAATTTTCTCTACAGTGGCAGAGTCCTGCAGTTCCTTGAGCCGTTGTACAAACTGATTATCAGTTGAGTACTGCAGGCCTGTGGGATTCAAACCAAAATGGCTTGACAAAGCATCTACCTTCTTACCAATCCACATTTTATGCTGGGAACTTCCAATAGAACTAATATCTTTCGGGTATCTTTTAGAAGTAGATTTCTTTTTCTTTTTTTTTTTTTTGAGTTGGAGTCTCACTCTGTTGCCCAGACTGGAGTGCAGTGACCGCTCCTGGCCACCGCAGCCTCGATCTGCTGGGCTCTGGCTATCCTTCCACCTCAGCCTTCCAAGTAGCCGGAATTACAGGCATGTGCTACCATGCCCAGCTGATTTTTTTATTTATTTATTGTAGAGATGAGGTCTCTCCAAGTTGCCCGGGTGGGTCTCGAACCCACGGGCTCAGGCAATCCACTCACCTCAGCCTCCCAAGGCGCGGGATTACAGGCTGAGTCACAGAGCCCGGCTTAGATTTCTTTTTAATTGGTACTGCCATCCTTGCTGAAAATCAAACCACACTCTCAGAAACACAGAAAAAACAATCCTTCAAGATATTTCAGACACTGGCTACTCACATTGTGATCCATGGAGCATCCAAAGCCCACAAGAAATGCAGAAGCACAGCCCTCCCTAAGTCTCTTGAATCAGAATTTGCATTTTCACAAGTTGTCAGGGATTCATACATATAATAGCATTTAAGAACCATTAGTCCAGGAGACAAATCTGTGTCATTGATAAGATGTGAGGAAATACATGATGGAAAGAAAACACAGGCTGGAGTGACTGACTCTGCCTTCCCTTGGCCTGGGCCTGCTTGGTGCTCTCTTATTTGGGACCAACAAATACAACACAGGGAGAGTGTGAGTCTTCTCCTGAATCATCCCCCTTCTTCCAGGAGAGCATTAGGTAACTGCTGAGCCTAATTCTCTTTCAGGTTGCCCATCATTTCCTGTTACCCCAGAGTACGACATGAGAATCCATAGAAGTGGACGCTATGCAGGAAGGTAAAACTAATTTTTATTTCCAACATTGAGCAAATTTATAGATGTTTAGCTTGGCCAAAGAGCTAGATTTTTAGAAAGAAAGGCAGTAGTACCAATAAGATTGGCCATGCTGCAGAAGCCCACACTTTATCAATGTATATCCAGCAATACTTTAAATCTAATGTGGCTATAGTGTATGGCTTCCACAATGCCAGGGAGCAGATTACAATATCTATTTCCTCTCTCTTTGAAAATAATCCTAGACTAAATGTCATGTGGCATCCTGGATTGGATACTGGAGCAGAAAAAGGACATTAGTGGAAAACTAAATGAAATCCAAATAAAGCCTGGGGCTCAGTTGATATTAATGTACCAGTGTTGATTTCTTAGTTGTGATAAATTTACCACAGTAATGTGAGCTATTAACAATGAGGGAAACTGGTGAAGGGTACATAGGGTTCTCTGTACTGTCTCTGCAACTTTTCTGTAAATTTAAAATTATTTCAAAATTTTTAAAAAGTTTATTTAAAAAAACCTAGGGAGGGCCAAGCTGGGTGGCTTAGCCTATAATCCCAGTACTTTGGGAGGCCGAGGCATGAGGACTACCTGAGCCCGTGGGTTCGAGATCAGCCTGGGCAATGTGGCAAGACCTTGTCTCTACAATAAATAAATAAAAATTAACTGGGCATGGTAGCATAGTCCTGTAGCTCCAGCTACTTGGAAGGCTAAGGCAGAAGGATTGTCAGAGCCCAGCAGGTAGAGGCTGGGGTGGCCGTGAGTGTGCCACTGCACTCCAGCCTGGGTGACAGAGTGAGACTCCAATTCAAAAAAAAAAAAAACCTAGGTAGAATATAATCCTGAATTTGTTTCTACTTTTTCATTTTCACATACTAACAAACTTAATTTTAAATTTCCAACTGCAATTCAGGTGTATAATTCTCTGAGTAAATGAACATACACTTGGAAAAGCCAGTTAGGCCAGGCTCAGTGGCTCAGCCAGTAATCCCGCGCCTTGGGAGGCCGAGGTGAATGGATTGCTTGAGCCCGCAGGTTCGAGACCCACCTGGGCAACTTGGAGAGACCTCATCTCTACAATAAATCAAAAACTAGCCGGGCCTTGTAGCGCATGCCTGTAATTCTGGCTACTCAGAAGGCTGAGGCGGAAGGATTGCTGGAGCCCAGCAGGTCAAGGCAAGGAGGGGCCACTGCACTCCAGTCTGGGCGACACAATAAGACTCCAACTCAAAAAAAAAAAAAAAAAAAAAGCCAGTTAGAACTCATTTCCTGTAAGTGATTTAAAATCTAATAACCTTTCATAGGGGCTGTTCCTTCAATTCTCAAGCTTTGTTATTAAAACACCAAATGAGCCCAGGGGTTCAGGACCAACCTGGACAACTTGGTGAGACCTCATCTCTATAATAATAATAATAATAAAAGTTGGCATGGCAGTGTGTGCCTGTAGTTCTAACTCCTCTTAGAAGACTGAGGCAGAAGGACTGTCCTGAGCCCAGCAGGTTGAGACTGCGGTAGTCAAGACCATGACACTCCACTCCAGCCTAGATGACACAAAAAAGAAAAGAGAAGAAAAAAGACTAAACAATTTCAGATATGGTACCTGGCAAAAAGAGAAGAGAAAACCCTTTCGGGCTTGTCTTCCATTTCAATGACCTTAACAGATTTGAAAACTATTAACTTTCATAATGGCAGAAGGATTTTAAAGGTCAATTTAGTGAAGCTTCAGTAAAAGGCATAAGTTTGCAACTCATGGCTAGGTTCTAGCTGAATCATATAAAGGAAGTAGTGGATATGAGTCATATAAAGGAGAAAGTAAATATGAAAGGACTTTCAAATACGCCACAGCTTGGCTTCTGGAGTCAGAGAGCCTGGGATCTGTTCCTATCCTGGCTCTGGTACTAATGTAATTTATTTGTATTCAATGTTCCCATCTATAAAATAGGCATAGCACTGGGTGTGGTGGCTCATGTCTGTAATCCCAGCACTTTGGGAGGCAAAGGTGAGAGGATTGCCTGAGTTCATGATCAGCCTGGGCAACTTGGTGAGACTTTGTACAATACATTTCAAAATTAGCTGGGTGTGGTGGCATTTGCCTGTAGTCCCACCTACTTGGAAGGCTGAGGCAGAAGGATCATCTGAGCCCAGCAGGTTGAGGCTGCAGTAGCTGTGAGTGTGGCACTGCACTCCAGCCTGGGTGACAGTGAGACTCCAACTCAAAAAAAATAAAATAAAAAAAAGGGCATAATATCTTGATTTGGATGGTAATTACATATGTAAAAAGTCATTAAGATGCACACTTAAAATTTGGGCAATTTATTGCATGTAAATAATACCCCAACAAAGTACTAAAGAGAGAGGGAGAGACAGAAGCAGAAAGAAAATATTTTATTTAGCCGGGCTTGGTGGCTCAGCCTGTAATCCCGCGCTTTGGGAGGCTGAGGTGAGTGGATTGCCTGAGCCTGCGGGTTCGAGACCTGCCTGGGCAACTTGGCGAGACCTCATCTCTACAATAAATCAAAAAAAAAATTAGCCGGGCATGGTAGCGCGTGACTGTAATTCCAGCTGGTTGGAAGGCTGAGGCAGAAGGATCGCCAGAGCCTAGCAGGTCAAGGCTGTGGTGGCCGGAAGTGTGCCACTGCACTCCAGTCCGGGCAACAGAGTGAGACTCCAACTCAAAAAAATATATATATATATATTTTATCTATTATATATTATAAATCCAAGTTTGAATACTTACAGAAGAAAAATGAATTTAAAAATCCAACTTCAAATGGCAATTTCTGGAGATATGTTACGGCAAACAGAGAAACTAAAGTTTGGTTTTTTGTTGTTTTTATTGAGTCGGAGTCTCACTCTGTCGCCCAGGCTGGAGTGCAGTGGCACACTCACAGTCACCACAGCCCTGACCTGCTTGGCTCAGGTGATCCTTCCACCTCAGCCTTCCATGTAGCTGGAACTACAGGTGCATGCCACCATGCCCAGTTTGTATTTTTTTGATTTACTGTAGAGACAAGGTCTTACTAAGTTGCCCAGGTTGATCTCGAACCCCTGAGCTCAGACAACTGTCTCACCTCAGTCTTTCAAGATGCTGGGATTACAGACTTGAGCCACCAGGCCTGGCCAAAGCTTGTTTTTTTCTTAAAAAAATCTTATCATAATAAGTAAAGATCTCTGAGTTTTCAGCAAAAAAGAGGAGGGGCATAAGTATAGCACTTTACCTCATAGGGTTATTGCAATAATTAAGTGCATATAAAGAACTTAGTTCATAAGACCTCAATAAGTGTTGGATGTCAATTTTAATATTATATTTCAAAGTACGTATGTGCTGAAAAACAATATATATAAATACTTGGTGGAACAAGGCTGGCTCTGTATTTTCTTTTCTTTTTTTTTGAGCTGGAGTCTCACTCTGTCACCCAGATTGGAGTGCAGTGGCCGCTCCCGGCCACCATAGCCTCGACCTGCTGGGCTCCGGCGATCCTTCCGCCTCAGCCTTCCAAGTAGCTGGAACTACAGGTATGTGCTACCACGCCTGGCTAATTTTTTGATTTATTGTAGAGATGAGGTCTCACCAAGTTGCCCAGGCGGGTCTCAAACCCGCAGGCTCAGGCAATCTACTCACCTCAGCCTCCCAAGGTGTGGGATTACAGACTGAGCCACTGAGCCTGGCTGGCTCTGTATTTTCAAAGTCAGTCTGGTTGGGGTTATGATTATACAACTATCGGTTGACTGGAATTATCAGTAAAACACTGCACATCTTTCAATTCCACATCAAAAATATAATTCTGAAAAACAGTCACAGCAGACACTGGCCACTTGATTCTTCAGAAATTCATTCCTGCTGAGGGATGTTTTAGCCTCATAACTCACCAGCGGGACACACAAGACAGAGGCTGCAAACATCTGATGGGTAGTAAGCAGCATACACTCCAGCTACGTGGCCACCCATGGAGGTGCCTACCAAGTGGAAGGGTTTTTTGTTCAGCTTGAGGCATTCTACAAACTAGGAAGGGAAATGAGAAGGAGACTTGGTTATATAGTTGTTGACAATGACAACTGACGATGGTGATTACAGAGTAGAAACTCCCATACTTCCTATGGACAGCTGAAAATGGCTGCTGACGAAAGTGGGTCTGAAACACTTCTGAATCCATGATCAAAATGAGCTCTGTGGCATGCATGTACTTCTTTTAACCTGGCACAAGTGATTGAGGGGTCATCTATAAATATACAACCAACTAGGATTTCCCCTAATTAATGAACAAGCAAACTTTTCTACAAAGGTCTAGAGAGTAAATAGTTTCTGCCTGAGAGCCATATGATCTCTGTTGTTACTATTCAGTATTGCTGTTGTAGCACAAAAGTGATCAAAAACAATATGTAAATGAACAAATGTGACTGTAATCCAATAAAACTTAATTTACAAAAATAGGTGGCAGGCCAAATATGACTCACAGGCCATAGTTTGATGACTTCTGTCCTAATTTAAAGACTTTCCCATCCATCCAAACACCCATCCAAAAAATATTTATTGGATGTCTGTTATATACAAGGACTACAGTTAGTTTCTGAGGATACAGCAAAGAGCCAAGGTTCCTGAGCTCATTAAAACACATAGTTCATCAGGGGAAGGCAGACAGTAAATAAATCCTCATCTGAGAAAACACTTAACGAAACTTTGGGCTACTCAATTCTGAAACGGTTCATAAGCTCCCATGGTCTTAAAAGTCTATCCAGAGGGTACTAGAGATAGATGCCAAAATAGGACAAAAAGCAAAGAGCATACTCCCCAAATAGACGAGCTACTGCTGTCATATGTAGCTAGTAAGCAGAAAAATGACCCCCCAGAAGAGGGAAATGGCCTTAAGGAATTTTCACCTTTTCAAAGAGTTGAGAAAATGTCCAACTGTATTTCTTCACAAATGACTGGACTAGGCTTAGAGAACAGTCCTAATAAACCCTGGCCCTCCATAGCTGACCAAGAATATCATTGGGTTGCCATTTTCTTTGCAATTACTTGTAGACAGAATGCATTTGACACTGGTCATGAGTAAGCATGTAACTCTCTTGCCTGCTCTCTAGACTTGGGCATGCAGTGATGATCAAGACTCAAGCTGGGAAGTCCTTGGTGAAGCTTCCTTCTTACCTGGTGTATCCTCTTCACTTGCCCTTCTATGGACAGGTCATCCAGGGAGGAGCGGGTGGTACCCTCATGTCCTGGCATGTCCACGCACACCAAGTGCAGGTTCTTTGGAAGAAACTGAGGACATACAGACCCAGAGAGTCAGTCAGTATATGGTGTGCAAAACATGTTTGCTCACTGTTCTGGGTATGACCTGGATAGCATCCATGGGGATATATGGCTCTGAGTCACTCACTGTTTTCCCCTACTAATGTGAATAAGCACTTCCAGTAGCCTCATTGGGAACAGAGGACCCCCAAAACTAAAACATGGATGGAAGGGGGCTCAGGAGATGTGTAGAAAGGGAGGGCAAAAGTCAGGGTAGCAGGCTTAAGTCTCTTGCTCTTTCTTGACACCAGTTGACAGGTACTACTACCTCCTTCTACTTTCCCTCACCCCTTCTGCCAATCCCAAGCTTCATTAGCTTGTCACTTTTGCCAATTACAGAAAGTTGCCGCACCCAGATAAACCAAGACAAAAAGTGATTTAGAAAGCTATTTCAGAATGCTGCCACATCAAGATTGCTTCTCTAAATAGCTAGGGAAAAGAAAAAGCAGAAGTAGAAGGGGGCGGGGGAGAAGAAGGAGTAAAGACAGGAGAAGGAGGGGAAGGAAAAGAAAAAACTTGGAATATAAAAGAATAAATAATTTTTTTTAGAAGCCCCATCTTGATCATCATGGCAGTTCTGAGATGAAGCTGTATCAGAAACCTCCCCTAAGAAATATCCATTAAGTAAAAAGATTTCTATATCACGGGTTTTTTTTGTTTTTGTTTTTGTTTTTTTGAGTTGGAGTCTCACTCTGTCACCCACTGCAACTCCCAGCCACTGCAACCTCGACCTGCTGGGTTCCGGCGATCCTTCCGCCTCAGCCTTCCCAGTAGCTGGAA
>NW_007247472.1:282553-294692 GCF_000164805.1 Carlito syrichta
CCCCGGCTAATTTTTAATTTATTGTAGAGATGAGGTCTCGCCAAGTTGCCCAGGCGGGTCTTGAACCCGCGGGCTCAGGCAATCCACTCACCTCAGCCTCCCAAAGTGCTGAGATTACAGACTGAGCCACCGAGCCCGGCTCATCACAGGTTTTATAAATAATATTCAACTTAAATTTTGTCTGTCAAAATAGGTGGATAATATAGTGCATTAGTTTTGTTTGTTTTTTTTGAGTTGGAGTCTCACTCTGTCACCCAGGCTGGAATGCAGTGGCACTCTCATGGCCACCGCAGCCTCAACCTGCTGGGCTCAGGTGATACTTCTGCCTCAGCCTTCCAAGTAGCTGGAACTATAGGCATGCACCACCATGCCTGGCTAATTTTTTTTTTTTTCTGAGTTGGAGTCTCACTTGGTCGCCCAGACTGGAGTGCAGTGGCCGCTCCTGGTCACTGCAGCCTCGAAATGCTGGGCTCCAGTGATCCTTCCGCCTCAGCCTTCTGAGTAACCAGAATTACAAGCACGCTACCATGCCCGGCTAATTTTTTTTTTTTAATTTGATTGTAGAGATGAGGTCTCGCCTGCCCAGGTGGGTCTCGAACCCGCGGGCTCAGGCAATCCACTCACCTCAGCCTCCCAAAGACACGGGATTACAGGCTGAACCACTGAGTCCGGCAATTTTTTTTTTAATTGTAGAGATGAGGTCTCACAATTTGCCCAGGATGGTTGTCCAGGCTGGTCTCAAACCCATGGGTTCAGGCAATCCTCTCACCTTGACCTCCCAAAGTGCTGGGATTATAGGCATGAGCCACCACACCCGGCCTGCATTAGTTTTAAGATGACTTAAACCACAGTTCTGGGATCCCTTTGCTTTCTGCCATTGCTGATGACATCATGTCCAAGTGGAAAACCTATTATCCTAAGACAGAAGAATCCAGAACCGCACCTTGACCACACTAAGCCACATATCCTTGTGCGCAGAGAATCCATGGAGCATGAGAATGGAGGGTTTGTGCCCAGGTCTGCCCCGGAAGGAATAACAGAACTGATAGTCTTCATGGTGAACATAGCGGACCTGCATGCCCAACGTCCTCCGCCAGTACCTAGGGGAAAAATAAAGGCAAAACAAAAGCAGTAAGCTCTGGATACATGGCTTCAAGAGGGGTACAAGTTCTGTCTGTTAGTCTTACTTAGTGGCAAGAGAAACACTTCTCCAAGTCCTTGTCCTCCCTGAGCCTCTGGAGTCCCCCAGAGCTTCCTCTCAAGGAGCACTCAGCCAAATCATTCCAGAAAGCATCTTAAATGAACCATTGGGTATGTATTTAATAATCACTTTAAGAAGGGATAAGGGGTAAAGAGGTCTTTTCTTTTCTTTCTTTCTTTTCTTTTTTTTTTTGTTGTTGTTGAACTTTACAATCTGCTAGGGGCCCCAGGTCAGCAACTCTGTGGCAAACAGCTAGAGGGGAGGGAATATTGCAGAGAAGATATGCTTTTAGTTGTTCTGTCTGAGATAATTCCACCAGCGCAATACATATTTAGGTTCATTTGTTTTGTTTTGTTTAATTGTTTAGAAATTTAAAAAATGAATTTATAATCAAAATATGTGTTAGTTTAAAATTTCGGTGGGACCTTCAGAAATGCTAGGTACCAGAATCCCAGCAGGGGTTCAAAAATATTAGGTCAGACCTGCCAGGTGGGTTGTGTGAGATCTGGTGCCGCACAAAAGGTGCAAAGAATTGCACAGAAGTTAGATTGGAAAATAAAGTGTATTTAGAAAGTAAATTAGAGAGAGAGAGAGAGAGAGAGAGAGGAGATTCATATCCCCAAAGTAGGAGAAGTTGCTAAAGCTAAGAAAACATGGTGGCCATAGCTTAAAGAACAAATGGCCTGGCCAGTACCTAATAAAATAATAGCTAGAAAGTAAGTTAGAGAGAAGCAGAGAGAAAGAGAAAGAGAGAGAGAGAGCACGTGGCCTGCGCAGTGCTTAGCAAAGCAATGACAAATGGCTAGAGAGAGAGAGGAGATTCACCTCCCTAAGGTAGAGGAGGAGGGGGCCAAAGCTAAGAAAACATGGCAGCCATAGCTCAAAGAACACATGGCCTGGCCAGTGCTTTACGAAACAATGGCTCAGGGGTGTTTTCTTAAGAAGTCTGCCACACCTAATAACCTTTGAGACTTTGAGATTGATAACTTCTTTCTTTTTCTTTTTTTTTGAGTCAGAGTCTTACTCTGTCGCTCCAAGTTATCATGTCCAGGTGCAGTGGCTCACAGCCACCACAGCTTCAACCTGCTGGGCTCAGGAGATCCTTCCGCCTCAGCCTTCCAAGTAACTGGAACTACACGCATGCACCACCATACCCAGTTAATTTTCTGATTTATTGTAGAGATGAGGTCTCACCAACTTGCCCATGCTGGTCTCGAACTGAGGCAATCCTCTCAGCTCGGTCTCCCAAAGTGCTGCAATTATAGGTATGAGCCACCGTGCCCAGACTTAATAACTTATTTCTTGAGAACCATCTGCACCGATACTCTGGCTTTATTTCTCACAACATTTGGCAGCTGGTTGAAAGCTCAGCTTCTGTTGGTTACATAAGATTTGGCAGTCCTAGAGTTTGGCCCAAAATTGATTTCAATATGCAATAACCACCTAAACAAATTGAACTCTCTGCATGAAGAATCTTTCCAAGATAGAAGATAATTAATTCAATCAGATATTCACTTTGGAATACACTTTACACTAAAGAAGTAGCCAAGTCTTGCAAAAGCAAATGACATGGCCGGGCTTGGTGGCTCAGTCTGTAATCCCAGCACTTTGGGAGGCCGAGGTAAGTGGATTGCCTGAGTCCACAGGTTCAAGACCCACCCAGGCAACTTGGCGAGACCTTATCTCTACAATAAATTTAAAAAAAAAAAAATCAGCCGGGCATGGTAGCGCACATCTGCAATTCTGGTTACTCGGAAGGCTGAGGTGGAAGGATCGCTGGAGTCCAGCAGGTCAGGGTTGCAGTAGCCAGGAATGTGCCACTGCACTCCAGTGTGGGTGACCGAGTGAGACTCTGACTCAAACAACAAAAAAAAAGCAAATGACCTAAACTGGCTGGTCTTAATCCTTTGTGTAAAGTGGAGAGGGAGATACAAGATATTACTTGTATCTGCATATAAAAAATGTGGGATCATACACAAGATATCAAGATGAGTATCTGGAGTGGGGTGGGGAAAGAGATGAGAAGTAGTGGGTAGGGAATAGAGGTATCAGGGAGACATTTACTACATTCTTTTTGCTAATTTTCTAGTGACTGAGTTGCCTATTCAAAACATTTTTTAAAAATAATAAAATTGGCTTACTTAAAAGCTCTCCTTATGAGAAAGCAAGCATATTTCAAAATTCTACATCATGGCACCATAATGTGAGTTTGTTCATCCATTCACACCCCAGTTCATTCATTGTCTCACTTTGAATATCCTTTCCAAAACTCATGTTGAAATGTAGTTGCCATTGTGAGCTCCTATCTCTTAATACAAGAGGCGAGGCTGTTAAGAGGTGATTAGATCATGACAGCTCTGCCTTCATACATTTTTTTTTTTTTTTGAGTTGGATTCTCACTCTGTCACCCAGACTGGAATGCAGTGGCCGCTCCTGGCCACTGCAGTCTCGACCTGCTGGGCTCCGGCGATCCTTCCGCCTCAGCCTTCCGAGTAGCCGGAATTACAGGTGCGCACTACCACGCCCAGCTGATTTTTTGATTTATTGTAGAGATGAGGTCTCACTGCCCAGGCGGGTCTTGAACCCACGGGCTCAGGCAATCCACTCACCTCAGCCTCCCAAAGGCGCAGGATTACAGGCTGAGCCACTGAGCCCAGCTCATACATTTTTAATTAATGTCATTATTGGAGAGTGGGTTCCTGATGAAAGTGAGTCTGGCTCCCTCTACCCTTGCTCAGTCTCTCTCTCTTTCTCTCTCTTTTTTTAAGTTGGAATCTCAATCTGTCACCCAGGCTGGAGTGCAGTCACACACTCACGGTTACCCCAGCTTTGATCTGCTGGGCTCCAGCGATCCTTCCACCTCGGCCTTCCGAGAAGCTGGAACTAAAGGTGTAAGCCACCATGCCTGGCTAATTTTTTAATTTATTGTAGAGACAAGGTCTCACCAAGTTGCCCAGGCAGGACCTGAACCCCTGGGCTCAAGCAATCTTCTCACCTCACCCTCCCAAAGTGCTGGGATTACAGGCTTGAGCCACAGCACCTGGCCCCTTGCTCACTCTTACATTCTCTTGCCTTTTTACTCGCCATGGGATGATACAACATGAAGGCCTTTGTCAGATGCTGGCACCATGCTCTCAGACTTCCCAGCTTTTAGAATCGTAAGCCAAATAGATTTCTTTTCTTCATAAATTACCTACTCTGTGGTATTCAGATATAGCAACACAAAACAGAATAAGACACTGACTATATGTTCTTGAACCTCAATGACCTCACTGATAATATGGAGAAATGTTGCATTCCACTAAGGATATGGAAAAGACTAAATAAAATAATCCATGTACAAAATTTTGTCCAATGCCAAGCACATGGCAAGTATTTAAAAAGTGGTAGTTATTGTTAATAGTATTATATAAAAACGACCCTGTTCTTCCAAATAAATCAGTTGCCAAAAATTCAAGGGAAAAATAGGGGTAACTATTTGAAATGAATATGACAGCCATAGATTGATATCCTTAATATATAAAAAGTTTACAAATTGATCTCAACCTTGCTGAAACCACAATTCAACAGTAGGAAAAACAAATAAAAAGATAATTCAAGGTAGAAGAGATAGTAATGGATGACAAACATAGGAAACATGTTCAAGTTCACTAGTAATTAAAGATATGGATATCACAACAAAGATTGCTGAAAATTGTTATTATTATCAGTGATCATAACAACAAGATATAACCTTCATTGGCTTCTAAGTTAGAAAAATAGATTTTTTAAAAATTATAATATTCAACCTTTCTAGAAAGCAATCTGGCATAAAACATCAAGAATCTTTGAAATCTCATGTCCTTTTTGACCTAGTAATTATAGTGCTAAGAAAAATCTGTCCCAAAGAAATAAAAAGAAACATTGAGAAAACAATTTTAAGACATCTGAGTTGTTATTTAAATTAGAAAAATATTCAGTATTAACCTTAGTATTCATAAATAGGAAATGTATTACATTAATTACAATATAGCTAGGCAATGTGATGTTTTGCTATTATTTAAAATAGACTTTTCAAATACATTAAACAGCATGAAAAAATGCTTATGACACGATATCAAGTGACAGAAAACAGGACCCAATTTTTTTTACTAGTATTGATTCCAATTCTGTTGAAAAATTCTTAGGTATACACAGATGAGCTGAGGAAAAGAGGCACAAAAACAAAGAGGATGAGCCGGGCTCGGTGGCTTAGCCTGTAATCCCACGCTTTGGGAGGCTGAGGTGAGTGGACTGCCTGAGCCCGTGGGTTCGAGACCCACCTGGGCAACTTGGTGAGACCTCATCTCTACAATAAATTAAAAAAAAAAAAATCAGCCGGGCATGGTAGCACATGCCTGTAATTCCGGCTACTTGGGAGGCTGAGGCGGAAGGATCGCCGGAGCCCAGCAGGTGCAGCCACTGCACTCCAGTCTGGGCGACAGAGTGAGATCCAACTAAAACAAACAAACAAAAACAGAGAGGGTGCTGAAGAAAAAGATTCAATGAGTAGGGGTAATTTATATTTGTGCTTTTAAAAAATAATCATCAAATTCTCTACAACTCTCATACAACATACAGTGAGAGAGAGATCAAGGAAAAGCTGGAAGGGCCTTTTGAAAATGGGAGATTTGAGCAGGCTACTGGATATTCTCCAAATATTCCTGGAGACCATGGGAAAGGTGTGCCAGGAAGCAGAAGCAGCAGAGGCAAGGGGTAGGGGAGAGCCACTGGTGACTGGGACCACAGAAGGGACATGGGCCACAGAAAGCAGGGGGAGCTTTTTGGTACTACTCATTTCTCTTTTAATTGGAACATCCAGTAGAAAACCTTACCTAGGCTCTAGAAACAAAGATCTAGAGAACTGATATTTTCAAATGATCCCCTCAAACAAAGAATGAGAAGACTCTAGACTACCAGGTCAGTTAAAACAATTATGAAAGACCAATGGCCCACAGGAGGGGGGAAAAAACTTCTCTGGTTTAATGATAATAGAGAATAAGTTACCTCTAATTCACAAAGGCAGACAGAAGCCTACAGAACAGAAACAAAGAGAAGAATTCAATTGGGATGAACAAATGTCTCAGGAGCAAGATCTTTCACAGGCAAACAATCTCTGCACAAGTGCCAAATGCTCCTATTTCAGGACAGAAGTCACTGTAGGTTCTATCACCCTAAATAGAAAAGCCCAAAAAAAAGAATGTCCCTGATGTCCCTCTTGAATAAAGACTCTTGGAGTTCAGATCCCTCATTCAACAAGTCTCTCCTTCTCTAGTTAACAGGAACCTCTGAAGAAAAAAGTACTTGTAGATTATTTTTGTGTGTGGTAAAATAGACATAATAAAATTTGCCATTCAATAATTTGAAGGGAATAATTAAGTGGCATTAGTGCATTCACACTGTTGTGCAACTGTCACCACTATCCATTTCAGAAATTTTTCTTTTTTCTTTTCTTTTTTTTTGAGTTGGAGTCTCACTCTGCCACCTAGACTGGAGTGCAGTGGCACTTTCCCAGCCACCGCAGCCTCGACCTGCTGGGCTCTGGCGATCCTTCTGCCTCAGCCTTCCAAGTAGCTGGAACTACAGGCATGCACTACCACACCTGGCTAATTTTTTTATTTTATTTTATTGTAGAGGTGAGGTCTCGCCAAGTTGCCCAGGCAGGTCTCGAACCCACGGGCTCGGCAATCCACTCACCTCAGCCTCCCAAAGTGCTGGGATTATAGGCTGAGCCAGCGAGCCCAGCTTCAGAACTTTTTCTTCATCCCAAATAGAAACCTGTACCTACAAAACAATAACTCCTCATTCTCTCCTCCCCCACAGCCTCTGATAACCTCTATTCTATTTTCTGTCTCTATGAGTTTGCCTATTCTAGGTAACAGGTATAAGTGGAATCATACATTATTTGTCCTTTTGGACTGGCTTTTTTCATTCTGCACAATGTTCTCAAGGTTCATCCACATTGCAGTATGTATCAGAATGCCATTCCTTTTTAAGGCTGAATAATATTCTATAGTATGTATACACCACATTTTGTGTTGTTGTAGTTGTTGTTATTTTTGAGTCAAGATCTCACTCTGTCACCCAGGCTGGAGTGCAGTGACATGATCAAGGCTCACTGCAGCTTGAACCTCCTGGACTCAAGCAAACCTCCCACCTCAGCTTCCAGCTTCAAACTAGCAACTGCAATGGGGTCCTCCTCACACCTCAAATTGATTACATTAGGCCCATGCAGATAATCTCCCTATCTTAAGTTCAGTGGTATGTAACATAATAACTGTGTGTAATACAAATACCGCAATCATGAGCATGATATGTCATCATAGTCATGGGTCTTAGAAATCAGGGAGGAACAGTTTTGTGGGTCCATTTAAAAAATTCTACCACCTAAAAAAGTCAAGATTAAGCCTCTTCCAGTTGGATATTTAGCTAACCCTTTAGTGATCCAACCCTTTCCCATTGCAGAACCATGCAACCTTTGTGATAAATCAAGAGATTGTATCTGTGTGCTTCTGTTACTGGACTCTCCTGTTGCGTGGGTCCATTTGGCCTTCTCTGTGCCAACTTCACACTGACTTGATTTACGGTAACAATATAACTCGTCTTGCTAGCTGGTGGTGTAAATCATCTAGCTTTGTTCTCCTTCAAGATTGTCTTGCTTAATTGGCCCTTTGCTTTCCCTTAAGAACTTAAGAATCGGCTTGTTAAATCTCATCAAAAAACCCTGCTGGGATTTCAAATGAGTATACACTGAATCTGTAGATCATTGTAAGGAAATCTGACATCTCTATGTTAGTAAGTCTCCTGACCTACAAAAATAGTCATTTTGTCATTTTCTATGTAGCAGTCTTCCACATGGTTCTTTGTATTTATTCTTAAGTATTTTACATTTGTTTATACTACTGAAAGGACATAACATGGATTTAATATACCCAATGAGCAGCCATGCTATGTCCTTTCAACTATGATAAATGGTATCATTAAAATGTTTTCATTTTCTATGTTTGTTGCTGGTATATAGGAATACAACTGATTTTTGGTTACTGATCTTGTATTCAGCAACTTTGCCAAATTCATTTGTTAATTCTAACAAATTATTTATAGATTCTTTTGGACTTTCTATATCTATAATCATGTCATCTGCAAATAAGGTCAGTTTTATTTATTCTTTTCTAATCTTACTCTTCTATCTCTTTTATATTTTTATAAGTGAATTGTTTGCCATGAGTTCTTTTTTTTTTCTTTTTTTCTTTTCTTTTCTTTTCTTTTCTTTTTTTTTAGTTGGAGTCTCACTCTGTCGCCCAGACTGGAGTGCAGTGGCCGCTCCCAGCCACCGCAGCCTCGACCTGCTGGGGGTCTGGCGATCCTTCCGCCTCAGCCTTCCAAGTAGCTGGAACTACAGGCGCACGCTACCACGCCCAGCTAATTTTTTGATTTATTGTAGAGATGAGGTCTCGCCAAGTTGCCCGGGCGGGTCTCAAACCCATAGGCTCAGGCAATCCACTCACCTCAGCCTCCCAAAGGCGGGGGATTACAGGCTGAGCCACCAAGCCCGGCTTCTTTTTTTTTTTTTTGAGTTGAAGTCTCACTCTGTCGCCCAGACTGGAGTGCAGTGGCACACTCCCGGCCACTGCAGCCTTGACCTGCTGGGATCCGGCCATCCTTCCGCTCAGCCTTCCAAGTAGCTGGAACTACAGGCAGGTACTACCATGCCTGGCTAATTTTTTGATTTATTGTAGCGATGAGGTCTTGCCAAGTTGCCCAGGCGGGTCTCAAACCTGTGGGCTCAGGCAATCCACTCACCTTGGCCTCCCAAAGTGCAGGATTACAGGTTGAGCCACCAAGCCCAGCCTGCCATGAGTTCTTATCTTGACTTCATAATTGAATTTCTTTGGGAAACAAAAATCATAGAAAATCTCAGTCTTTTCATCCTATGAACAGTCTTGATATTTTAATTACATAATGAAAACCTGCGCTGCCCCTAATGTCACCCGTAGTGGTGGCAGCATCCCCAGCTGTGGCTCTCTGTTGACTCACGGCAAAGCATTTGGTGCCTTGTGCAGGAGCAACCATAATCCACGTTGCTGTGGAAATGAGCTGGCCATGATCCAGGGACACTCAGACCCAGAGAAAGGTGCTCTAAAGACTGGCTGTGGCTCACAGGAGACACTTGTTTCTGTTCCCTGAGCAGAGAAGATTCCAGAGGGAACTCTAGGAGCGTGCACAATGTGATGATTTTGCCAAGCTCTTATGCCCGTATGGCAGGGCAGCGGGGGACGGAGGCTGGGTGGCAAGCTGCTTCTATTGCCTGCTGGTCCTGTTTGTACAGCAATCCTGAAAATTAACCTGACCCACCCAGGTCTGCAAGGTGACCCTACTGGCAGTCATTATGGGCAGCTGAGCAAATGAAGGCCTTTGGAGGAATAGCTGTGATTAAGGATTGTAAGTGACTCAGGTAAAGTTCCTCATCCTATGACAACCACTGTGTAACTGCCACTTGCAGTGAGGCAATTTGCAGGAAGCAGGCTGTGCATTTCAGCAGGGTGGGGAAGCCACTCACAGGATTTCTGACAGCTCTCTACAATGGCAACATGGGTTCCATTACTATAATCATAATCCCCCATGTCACATTGCCACCTGGCATGATCTGAAAGGTTTTCTAGGATTTTCATTCTCCCCAACCAGCTGGGCTTTCTTCTTGGCCCATGTGCCTGAGTTCACAAAATAAAGAGCTTTGTGTTTGTCTTTCAGCCACAGCTCTGAGCTGAGTGACACGCATGGATAGGCTTTAAGATCACATGCATTTGTACTGCCAATTAATAAGGAACAGAATGCTCTGGTCTGTGGGGTCTCTCTGGGTTTTTGTGGTATTATTTGTTAATAAAAGTAAGTTACTTGCTATGCAGCATTGTTCATAACAGCCAACAACTCAAGTGCCTGTCAACAGATGAATGCATAACCAAAATGTGACAGAATCATATGATGGAAAACCATTAACCATAACAATTACTGAAGTATTCACACATGCTAAAATATGGATGAAGCTTGAAAACATGATGCTAAATGAAAGAAATCAGTACAAAGGTCATGTACTGTATAACTTCATTTATGCAAAATGTCTGTAACAGGCAATCCCAAGAGACGGGAAAGACACTAGTGGTTGCCAGGGGATGGCGGGGGTTCCTCAAGGGAGATGAAAACATTCAGGAATAAGATCATGGCAATGGTTACACAACACCGTGAATATATTGAAACTGCTGAATTGTACACTTTAAAATGGTAAATTTTATGTTATATACAATTTAACTTAACAAAAAAAGTGAATTATTTGCTATGAGCTTATTTTTTATCTAAATCAAATATCAAAATTGCTTTGACACCCTGACTCTGAAAGCCTTCTCCTCAACAGCCCCAAAAAATTGGGGGACTAAGCAGCACTGAGGCTGGTTACTGCATAAGGTGGCTGGAATTAGCCTTTATATAATCACATCTTTGTATGTAGCCACATCCATGGTTATGGGCCATATCAATGAATTGCATTCTTGGCTTCAATTTAATTTGGTTGAGAAAAATGGCATTTGTGTGTGGAGGTCCATGAAGTCTTGGCAGGCCACAACTCTGGCCTTCCATGTCAGAAGACACTCAGGAGCCTTGGCCTCAAAGCACAGAACTCCTGTTACCAGCACTATAAGGGCAATGGCATTCAAGCAGTTTCTGCTTTGTCAGTGCAGAAGGTGGGCTCTGGGTGACCCTCTGAAGGGGTCACAATTTCCCCCACTTCCCCTTCCCAGAGGGAGAATGAAAGATAAAAAGTTCCCTTCCATTTAATTAGCTTCTTTTCAAAGATCAGAGTCTGGCTGGCAGGCGGAAAATTCCACACTAGTGAAACAAAAGGGAGCCAGAAAGCAGGGCAGATTAAGGGCACAACAAGCTCCCTGCATTCTTCTGTGTTCAGAAGTTAGTTCTAACTTTCTGAAGTCCCAGTTAAATTTCAATGTGCTTACCTATGGCATAGAGAGGAACCAGGTCTATTTCAGTAATCCTTTCACCAGTGGGTACATACTGTGGGGATGGTGAGAGGGTGGGGTGATTTCATTTGTTATGTGGACAGTGGCATGAAAAGTCAATGAAACACATCATGAGAAAGTCACTTTCTTTCCAATTGTTAACCTTCTTATTCCATGAAGGAGAAAGGCTCTGCTCAAGGGTGCTACATCTTTCACACCTTTCATACTTTGTAACAAAGTAAAAGGAGACTCAGAGCCTTTGGTAGGCAACAGTATCTAAGTTAGAGTTTAATGAGATTGTTTAATATCATTGTGCTTCTTTTTACCTTTTTATTTTTCTTTTGAGTTGGAGTCTCACTCTGCGGCCCAGGCTGGAGTGCAGTGGCACACTCACGGCCACCTCGGTGTCGACCTGCTGGGCTCCAGCGATCCTTCAGCCTCAGCCTTCCAAGTAGCCAGAACTATAGAGGTGTGCTACCATGCCTGGCTAATTTTTAAAAATTATTTATTTATTGTAGAGACGAGGTCTCGCCAAGTTGCCCAGGCTGATCTGGAAACCTCAGGCTCAGGCAATCCACTTGCCTCAGCCTCTCAAAGTGCTGGGATTATAGGCTGAGCCACTGAGCCCGGTCTCTTTACTTTTTTATAGTCATTCATTTTTTATGGCAAGTATGGCAAGTTTTCCACTTAAGGTAGTGATATTTATATCACTTTTTTTTTTTTTTTTGAGTTGGAGTCTCACTCTGTCGCCCAGACTGGAGTGCAGTGGCCACTCCCAGCCATGGCAGCCTCGACCTGTTGGGCTCCGGCGATCCTTCCGCCTCAGCCTTCCAGGTAGCTGGAACTACAGGCGCACACTACCACACCCAGCTAATTTTTGATTTATGTAGAGATGAGGTCTCGCCAAGTTCCC
>NW_007247472.1:294712-301390 GCF_000164805.1 Carlito syrichta
CCTGTTGGGCTCCGGCGATCCTTCCGCCTCAGCCTTCCAGGTAGCTGGAACTACAGGCGCACACTACCACACCCAGCTAATTTTTGATTTATGTAGAGATGAGGTCTCGCCAAGTTCCCCAGGTGTTTCTCAAACCCATGGCTCAGGCAATCCATTCACCTCAGCCTCCCAAAGGTGCGGGATTACAGGCTGAGCCACTGAGCCCGGCTATATCACTTTTAAAATACACTGATTTAAGGCTTTAAAAAAGCTGACTCACAATAAAGGAAATACAAAAGAAAAGGGTAGATGATATTCAGACAGGGCGAGAATCATAAATGTGGTGCAAGAGTGACATATTTTGGAAAATTCTTTTTCTTTCTGTCACTTTACTAATGAACACTTCTAGAACAACTCCAAAGGCATTCTTTTCTACACATACCACCTCAATGATCCCAGTCTTTCTAATTCATTTTTTAGTGACAGCACTGCACTTGTCAGGACATCAAAGGGTCAGAATCCAATGACCAAGAAAACACCAAAGGAGTTCTCCTAAGTATACACAATCCTTTCTTGAAGACAGAATCAGTGACCCTGGAAGTGTGGGTGGGCAAAGATGTTATCCGAAACCTGAAAGATTTTACCTAGTGATATTCTTCAAGAATACTCCTAAAATTCTGGAGTGCCTTACAACTTTTCTGTATGCTTGAAATACTTCATGATAAAATGTTGAACAACCACAACACAAAGGACAAGCAGAGACGATGACAACATTATGATACTCTTAGAAGCATCAGTTACATAGCCAACTTACCAATAATAGATTCTTATCAGTGCTGAAGGCCACAGGAGAAATGAGGCTACAAATGCCAGGATGGGGATGGCCAGCGTCCCACCCGCAATCACAAACATGTTCACCACGTCAAGATCCATCCTGCTTTGTAAGGCTGGCTGACACCTGCAGGGCCAGAAGAGAGTGATGGCATTGAAGATCTGCCTCAAGCAAAAAGGTGAAGAAGCAAAGAAAACAAGAAAGGTGAAGGACCCACCTTTCAGGACGAGGAGAAACAAATGTGAGCAAGTGTTTTTTAAAAAAACTAAATAGACATGACAGTGAAATGTAATGAGGAATTTTTAAAGGAATCTTGGATTTAAGAAAAAAACAACAACAACAATCCATAAAGGACATTGATGAGACAAATGAGGATGCCTGAGTGAGAACTGGGTATTAGGTAATACTACTGTGCAGTGACAAAATGCTTGAGTAAACTGATGAACTTGTGGCTAGGTATGCATGTAGGAGAATATCCTCATTCTTAGGAAACGTCAGCTAAAGTTTGAAGGGGTGAACTATAAATGACATCTGCTACTTGCTTTTAAAGCTTCAGGAGAGAAAAAGTAGCATGTGCGTGCGTGTGTGTGTGTGTGTGTGTGTGTGTGTGTGTGTGTGTGTGTGTTGATAGCAGGCAGGGGAAGACAAAGCAAATATGGTGAAATGCTAACCATTGCAGAATCCAAGTTTAGGTTATATGGTGTTATCCTTTCAGCTTTTTTTTTTTTTTTTTTTTTTTTTTGAGTTAAGTCTCATTCTGTCACCCAGGCTTCCAAGCAGCTGGAACTACAGGCATGTGCCTCTATGCCCAGTTAACTTTTTGATTTATTGTAGAGAAGAGGCCTTGTCAGGTTGCCCAGGCTGGTCTCAAATCCCTGGGCTCAGGCAATCCTCTTGCCTCTGCCTCCCAAAGTGCTGGAATTACAGGCATGAGCCACTGCATTTGGCTTACCTTTCAGCTTTTCTATAGACTTGCACTTTTTAAAAATAAAACATTAGGGAGGACAGAGAACCTTAATGAAATAATTGAAAAAAAAGTACAGGTACACATGAATAACTGTATGCACACAGAATATTGCTGGAAGAATGTACAAGAAATTGCTAACAGTGACTGCTTCTAAGGTGGGGAACTAGACAGCTGGGTGTCAGGGATAGACAGGAGATTTGCTTTTCATGTTTTAAATCTTCTGAGTTATTTATCATATAAATGCATAATCTATTCACGGATGAATAATGTACAATAAAAAAGTTAGAAGAGGAAATAAGCCACAAAAGGTAGTTTTCTGCTTTCTGACGTCTTCCTAAAGATTTAATAGACCCATCTGAAGACTAGAATGTGGGCTCCATGATGACGAGGACAGGATGTCCCCAGCACCAAGACAATGCTGATGCATAGTAGGCACTCTAGAAATTCTGGTTGAGTCAGAAGCCCCACCCAGACCTGTCTGATGCACCTACAACATGGTTCATCCTAGAATGGAATGAAAACTATTTCAAGTCCTACCATCCTCCCCAAGACAGAAACAACACCTGCAAGGACCTGTGCACCAGGTGTGGCCCTCTACCTTGATTCCTAGCCCCCGGGGCCAAGTGTACAGGAGGCACCAAACATGAAATAGATTTCTTCAAGAAAAAGCATTAACATCTAGCAAATCATGGTTTTCTTTATATTTCTTATAAAATGGAGAGATCTCTCCCATATACTTCTATTGACTGCACTTAATTCAGTTTTATAACAAACTCATGACAATACAGCATGACCTTGTTTACAACCACTGAGCACAGGGGTGAGCCAACTTTTTCTGTAAAGGGCCAGATGATAAACATTTTACCACTGTGGGCCACAAACTCTGTCATAACCGCCTAACTACGCCATCTGCCATTGCAGTGAGGAGAAGATATTTCACGAATGAGCGTGACTATGTCCCAATAAAACTTCACAAAAATAGGCCAGAGGCCAAGTTTGGCCTGCAGGCTGTAATTTGCCAACCCTGGATATAGCACATCAACCCTGGCAAATAGGAAAGCCAGGTTTTATCCCGTTTCATAAGTGGAGAAAACTGAGGCTCCAAGAGGTAAGTAACTTGCCCAGGGTCACCCAGATGGTAGTGTCTTGATTACAAAACAGGTTTCTGACTCAGACCCACTCCTTCTGGACCAAGCTCCACTTTATCTAATTTTAAAAAACTAGCCTTTCCTCAATCTTTGCGACCTCTTTGCTGTTAGCTACCTACACCCATTACCCATAATTTCTCCATGAAGATGTGGCTCTCCATCTCTCCCAGGGGTTTGGTCAAACAAGTACCTCACAGTCTGGAGGGGGAGACAGGAGCATTTATGGGTAGGTTAGATGGTTCTTTCTAATCACACACACACTCTCTACCTGGATACAGCCCAGAGTCAATAGTGATGAAAGTTGCTGCCTGCCCAGGGGCATAAACACTGTCTGTTTCAATTTAGCTGCCCTCTCAGTTTCTTAGTCACTACTAGCGATTTTCCCATCACACTCAAATCATTGGCCTGTGGCTCCTTCAGAACCAGAGCTTCTAAGAATAGGGACAATTACATATATGTTCTTTCTCAGTGCCAAGTATAACACAGAATGCAAATAAGGTACAAATGAATTAATGAAAAGCAAAGCTACAAAACAGGCTCAATCCTGTTTGATTTCTTTAAGGGATGACCATTTGCAATGATGCTGTAAGAGACCTGATATTTTTGTCTTTCTTTTCTTTTCTTTTTGAGTTGGAGTCTCACTCTGTCACCCAGACTGGAGTGCAGTGGCCGCTCCCGGCCACCGCAGCCTCGATCTGCTGGGCTCCGGTAATCCTTCCGCTTCAGCCTTCCAAGTAGCTAGAACTACAGGTGCACGCTACCACGCCCTGCTAATTTTTGATTTATTGTAGAGATGAGGTCTCGCCAAGTTGCGCAGGCGGGTTTCGAACCCGCGGGTTCAGGCAATCCACTCATCTCGGCCTCCCAAAGTGCTGGGATTACAGGCTGAGCCACCGAGCCTGGCCTCATCTTTCAATAATTATAAAACTCCCTGGAGGTGTCACCTATTTAATGCTGGGTACAATTTACCCTGCTAAAAAGCATCACCATCAAGGGTTAAGCAAATTAATCACACAGTGAAGGAAATTTGCACAAATTTGTTTGCTCATCATGGATTGTGAATGAGTTGATAAAGATAGGAACCATCAGCTTCCAGAAGACTTTTCCAGTCAAGCCTGGTGGCACACACCTGTAATCCCAGCACCTTGGGAGGCAGCGGTGAGAGGATTGCCTGAGCCCATGGGTTCAAGACCAACCTGGGCAACATGGTGAGACCTTGCCTCTATAATAAATCAAAGAAATAGCTGGGCATGGTGGTGCATGCCTGTAGTTCCAATTATTTGGAAGGCTGAATCAGAAAGGTAGCCTGAGCCCAGCAGGCTGAGGCTGCAGAGGCCGTGAGCATGCCACTGCACTTCCAGCCTGGATGGCAGAGTGAGACTCTGACTCAAAAAAAAAAAAAGACTTTCCACATCACACAATCCTTAAAAACTTCTGCTGCTGATGGCCACTGTTTATCCTGATTCCTGAGCAGCAGGAAGTTAATTACATGATGTTCCTTTGGTCTGGGAATTAGAACACTTTGTGCCCAAAGCCATCTATATCATAGACACTGACATTGGAGATGGTAGCCCTGAACTGAAGGTATGAACATTAAAAAACAAACAAATAAACAAACCCTCACTGTTTTGTCAGTGCCTGCTCTGGATGCCACAATCATTTCAGGAAAGGGTTCATCTGGCTCCATCTTCCATTTAACGGCAGAAAAAACAGTCTTCAATGAGGAGCATTGTATAACATGATCAAGTTAGCAAGGTTTGGACTTATTACAGAGAACCTTACACACTTTCTCTGGAAGGGTCAAATCAAGCCAGGCCCTAGTTGAAGAAACTGCAATGCTTTCTGAGTTTTCTATACAGATAAAGAGTAGGCAATTATTTCTACTATCTCAGAAACAGCCTTCATTTTACAAACGACTTGCCTTGGCTCTCCTTTAAGGAGGCAGTTCCCTGCCTGGCTAGTGTTTATTTGTAGAATACTCTACATACCTAGGGGGTTACATCCATGTTGCTGTTAAAGAAAAAAAAAATCTAGGGGGAAGGCTGGAGACAGAAAAACTGCAGCCTTATAAACCAGAAACCATCAATGATCAAACATCAGAAAATCAAATAAGGGTTATAACATGGAGTTTCCCCCCATGGGGTCTACCTGACAGTTTGCAAGATGACTTTAGTGAGTAGGAGAATACAAAATAATGCTTCAGGGGTACACAGCACTAAATAACACTGACATACATACCAAGAAAGTCATCTCTTTTCCATTCTTTTTCAATTCTGTTTGGGTTAAAGAGAAACTCCCAGTGTGGTGGTGTTAAATCGCTCTCTAACCTTTGGGCCTCCTGCAGGCAACAGTATCTATCTAGCTTATGATATTGTTTATTTTTATTTATTTTAATGGATACTCTAATTTATGGTAGGAAGACAAATTAATTTTAGAAATAAATTTAACTTAAAAAAAAAAAAAGGGCCGGGCTCGGTGGCTTAGCCTGTAATCCCGCACCTTTGGGAGGCTGAGGTGAGTGGATTGCCTGAGCCCGCGGGTTCGAGACCTGCTTGGGCAGTGAGACCTCATCTCTACAATAAAATTAAAAAATCAGCCAGGCGTGGGTGTGCGCGCCTGTAATTCCGGCTACTCAGAAGACTGAGGCGGAAGGATCGCTGGAGCCCAGCAGGTCGAGGCTGTGGTGGCCAGGAGCGGCCATTGCACTCCAGTCTGGGCGACAGAGTAAGACTCCAACTCAAAAAAAAAAAAAAAAAAAGGGACCAGGTTCAGTGGCTCGGCCTATAATCCCAGCACTTTGGAAGGCTGAGGTGAGTGGATTGCCTGAGCTCATGGGTTCAAGACCAGCCTGGGCAACTTGGCAAGACTTTGTCTCTACAATAAATAAATTTTAAAAATTAACTGAGCATAGTAGCATGCACCTGTAGTTCTGGTTACTTGGAATGCGAGGTGAAGGGATCATCAGAACCCAGCAGGTCAACTCTGGGGTAAGTGTGCTGCTGCATTCCAGCCTGGACGAGGGAGTGAGACTCCAACTCAAAAAAAAGGAGGGTGGGAAGAGGGGGAGTTAATTTAAAGAAAAATGCTAAGTAGGTGATGCATGGATCTGGCCAAAAATTGCGATGGTGGTATGTGAATGGTTGCCCCGAAGGGGCACTGGCACCAGGCTGAGGGTAAGGCAATCAGTTAGCTCCCTCCAACCTGGCTTTCCACACTTCAGCTGAGAGACCTTGATTTTCTCATCTATTAAATGAGAATATTAGATCAAATCACCTCTTTGTTCATTCCAACTATGGTGATTTCAACATTTCTGAAATTATACCTGGCAATTAAAAAACAGAATCTGGCTTGCTTGCATAAGAATCTTATTTGGTTATATTTCCCAGAACCTAAACCATTACCTGGCAAAAACTTGGTGCTTGATAATGTTTATCGCCTGACTGAATACATGAAAAATAAAAACACACCCATTTTATATATCCATCATGTAAAGCAAGGCACTCAGGATTAAAGACAGTGATTCCAGTAGCCCTGCCACACAGTGTGAACCCGATAATATCTGGAAGGAAGCCGGGCTCGGTGGCTCAGCCTGTAATCCCGCGCCTTTGGGAGGCTGAAGTGAGAGGATTGCCTGAGCCCGCGGGTTTGAGACCCCCCTGGGCAGCGAGACCTCATCACTACAATAAATCAAAAAATCAGCCGGGCATGGTAGCGCATGCCTGTAATTCCGGCTACTCGGAAGGCTGAGGTTG
>NW_007247472.1:301609-318951 GCF_000164805.1 Carlito syrichta
ATATATATATATATATATGTGTGTGTGTGTGTGTATATATATATATATATATATATATATCTGGAAGGAGAGTCGACCGTTATGGCACCAGGGAGGGCAATACACTTGCACATCCCAGACATGGGCTCCTCTGTCACTTGTTATCACCCAGGTTGTGCATTTAGAAACACTTATTTCTGAACACAGAGGCAAAGATTAATTGGATAGTGGATATGTCAGTGCCTCCAGATAAACATTGTATCAGTGAAACGAAGTTTAATCTGATTTTAGGGGTGAGACACATTTCACAATTCTCTTCCAGTGTTCTCACTGATTTTGAAAACTGGGGATCTTGAGTTTCAATACCTAAATCTTCAAGGCATAAAGCAAAACCCTAAAATAAATAGTAAAATACTTTCACAGAATCTTGACTTTTTCTCAGCCTCTGCCATATTCCATCAAATTTGACAAACAGTCCTGGCCACTCCAAAATCATAACAATTATTATAGCAATGGCAGCAACAACAATAAAAACCAACACTATCTCCATTATAACCAAAGACGTAAGAGTGATGGCCTCCACCTTCTGAGTAACTACTCTATCTCTATGCCAGGCTGTGTGTAGGTGGTTCATATACGCCCTCTCAGTTCTCTCTCACAACATTATGAAATAGGAAGCATTTCTCCCATTTTAAAGATGGAAAAATTGAGGCTTCAGAAAGTTAGCTAATGTCCCTAGGTCACCTGATTAGTAAGTGGCAACCCAATTCTGTAGGTCTCTCTAGTTCATGCTACCTTTGCCTTTTCTTGATGCTTTTTTTTTTTGAGGTGGAGTCTCACTCTGTTGCCCAGACTGGAATGCAATGGCACACTCACAGCCACCCCAAAGTCAACCTACTGGGCTCCAGTGATCCTTCTGCCTCAGCCTTCCAAGTAGCTGTAACTACAGGTGCATGCTACCATGCCCGGCTAATTTTTTATTTATTGTAGAGACGAGGGCTCACCAAGTTGCCCGGGTTGGTCTTGAACCTGCAGACTCAGGTAATCCACTTGCCTTGGCATCCCAAATTACTGAGATAACAGGCTGAGCCACCAAGCCTGGCCTTCTCGATGCTTTCTATAGCAGATATTTATTATGCATCAGTTATGTACAAAACACAGAGTTCAATGTCCCCAATGATATTCTTTCCATATCTTTGAAACTGTTTTAATAGCAAGTAACATGTTAACAACTTTACAAGTTACCAATTGGCTTATTATCTTATTCCCGCTGGTGCACTTAAAAAACTATCTAGTGCTGCTTATAATGTTTTTCTTTAATCCTACAATATGAAAATTTTCCTCACAATGTTTTCCACAAGGAAAATATGATATTCTTGAAATATGAGTGTAATACCCCAGCTATTTTTTTTTTTTTTGAACTAAGAAAGGTAGATTTATTAAGGAAAGATACATTGTGAAGGGGACAATGGGCAGGACAACAGCAAGAATGTCTAGTGTCTGCTGTCTGCGGCACCCCAGCTTTTAAATAGTGCTGCATCTACCACACACTGATCTCTGAAACTCGGTTCCTATAAAGAGAAACTGATTCCTTGAGATGATCGTTAATGATCAACAGCCTAAAATACACAAAAAAGAAAAGGCATTTTCTTGTGTGGAAGCCCAAGAAATGATGAGAAACGGACTGTCCTGACTCTTGATCACACACATCCTCTCCATCACAGAGGAAAATCACCTTGAGGTTTCCAAGTAGGTAGTTAAGCTTGGCCAGTCATCATTGCAAACATGGTTCGGCCCCCAGGGATACTGCCCATGAGGTGCTCACCTCCGCCCTCCTGGGGACTATTTCCCCCTCACGCTGACTGAACACATTCCTCCTCTGCACTCTGCAGTTCTGGCAGCCTCGCTGTTGAAGCAAGTCACGGCTGTGGGCATGCCTGGCCTGGGGTCCCAGGATGCTCTCCTCACTCTCTCGTTACCCACATCCCCCACCACTCCCTCCTGCAAGAAATTCAAAAAGCAACATACCCAACAGCACCTCCTTCTGGGCTTTTCCAAAAGCCTGCTCGACCACCCCCATAATCCAAAGGTCCTACAGAGCCTCAGTTACATCAGACCCACTTTCCTGACTCACTGGTTTCTGCCAACAGTAGCTGCATCAGTCTAGCCTCCTAGATACCAGTGCATCTTTCATTTCCCACTGGCTCACTACTCCTGTTGTACTAGGGTGGAGAGGTACCAGCACTGGAGTCAATTTTCTCGAGTCTAGGCAAACTATACTGCCTGATATGGGGCAATTGAAATTAATTAAAATGAAAGAAAATTCCAATTCAGCTCTTCAGTCACACCGGCCACATTTCAAGTGCTCAAGAGCTACATGTGGATAGGAGCCGCCACACTAGACAGCACAGCATTAGGGGGCTTACACTCCTGAAAGCCTCTTGCAACCAGTTCCTTAGGTTCAACATTTTGCTAGGAAGGTAAGGTGGGAAGAAAAATTCCCACCAGGTGTGGGACTTTGTATGAATCACACCACATCTCCGTGAGTTACCACACTGGACCCAGGCCCTCAATTTCTCTTGTTCCCATTTCTGTAAAGGCTGTTCTTCCACACCCCACAGTTCTTTCATTACCAACTGCCAGAGGAATCCTCTCAATTCCCACCAGGGATTCGGCTGTGCTGGTCTAATGTCCACCAAACAAAATGTGAACTCTGATCTACCCCATATGCTCCCAACTCAACTTCCCAGTCCCAACTCTCACATCATTGCCTGTGCCCCAAATAACCAGCTCCCTGGCCCCATGCAAGCCCCACACAGCCACACTCTGTCTTCCCTCCTGCTGTCCCCTTAACATGGAGCGCTCCCATGTCTTGGCTGCCTAATGAACTCCTCTCTGCCTTCAGAGCCCATTCAAGTGCCACATTCCCCTGGAAAGCATTGTGGTCCCTGCAGACCCATGCTTTCTAGACTCCCTTCAGATTCAGAGTCTGGCTTCTGGCACAGCCTTTGAGAACTGTTTGTCGGGAGATTCAGGGGTGTATATCAGAGCTTTGAAAACCTTCAGATGCCCAATCCCTTCCCACCAGACATGTTGAATCCAGGAAATTACCCAGCACAGGCTGGCCTGCAGAGGGGCTGAGAGGAGGCTTACAGCAGCAGCCCTGGTCTCATTAGGGTTGCCTGTTACAAGCAGCTAACAGATACATTAAAAAATGTTCAGCCTCACTAATCATCAAAGAAATGCAAATTAAAACCACACTGAAATACCACTCCACTCCAGTCAGGATGGCCATGTTCAATAACTCAAAAAACAACAGATGCTGGAGAAGATGTGGGGAAATGCGGGGGCCTGCCCCGCGAGGGTCGTGGGATGTGTTGAAGGACAGACGGATAGGCGAATATTTTTTAGGCCCCTCAAGGTTACTTTCTGTTTTAGCTGATCTGTCATAAAAGTGTCTGATTATTATATTCTGAGTTTAGTAAAAACCTATTCTATAAATGTTAACTTAGAGTTTTAACTATAGTATTAAGTAAAAACCTTAACATAATCTTTGTCATAAGTTAGTGAAAATAGTGTTATAAATCACCTACATAACTCCTAGATAAGTGTTAGAACTTATAATGAATTTATAATGAACTACTATAAACTTGTGCTTTTAAAAATCCTTATGTCTAAACACTAAACTGTATAATCCTAAATCAAATAAGGAGTGGATATATTTATATCATTTATTATTTAAGCAATATTTAGTAATTTATAACCAAGTGAAAGAAAGTATTTTTGATGTGTTTTAGGGTTTAACCCTTGTATATGTTAGAAAAGGCCAAGTGGCATAGTGGGAAAAATGGAAAAATAAACCATGATATTTTCAGGTTAGCTGTGATTTTTTGTATAAACATGTCATCTTCTTTTTCCACGAATGTACATAATTTTTTTAGCTGTATCAACAGCAAAGACAAAAGACAGAAGGGCCTCAGTTGTCCAGACTCGCTTTGTGGCCAGGGGTCCTCAGTGCACCTGGACTTTGTCATCAGGCGGGCCTCCAAGGCTGGCTCCCAACATATCCCCCTTTTTTGTTTTTTAATATGAAGCCGTGAAATTTTGTGTTTAGTCGAGAGATGTTATTTTTCAATGGTTTGAAGATGACTGGAAGCAAACATAACAGTAGCAAGATTATTTTTCCACAAATTTTCACACTGATTAATATAGATAATAATGATTTTTGATTGACAAATGAAGAAAAATTGTTATAGATTGGCAGAGCCAATTGGGTGAATTCAAATTGTTTTTTAGCAGAGCTAATGTATTGTATTTTTTGATGAAGTTTGGAGAGATCCAAACTTATGTTGGAATGGTTTTAAATTCTGGAGATATGATTTTTAATCCTATCCCAGGTATGAATAGACTTGTTTATTTGGAGAGGTGTGACACAAATTCATTTAAACTCTGAATGACATCTCAAAGCCAATTTAATTTTCAAGGCTATAAGTTCCTGTCCTATAATCAAAATAGCCTTTTCTAATGCATTAACTTTACTTTCTAATTTTTGGTCAATAATTTTTTGAGTTGTTAAAGTTAATGAGACATTTTTGGATAACTGATCTGTAAATGTAGTAGTATGTACTTCTTTAGCTAAAGTTATGGCTGAAATGGAAACTGATGTAGTAATGGCTATCAAAGCTGTAATTTTTAAAATTAAAGTTGATATAAATCTCTTTGGTCGTGACAAGAGTGAGTTAACCTCATATCTAAACACTAAACTATATATATCATACCAAAGAGATGTAAGATTTATAGGAACTATTAAATAAGAAGGCTGTTTAACAATTATAAATTAGAAAAGGCCAAGTGGCATAGTGGGAAAAATGGAAAAATAAACCATGATATTTCCAGGTTAGCTGTGATTTTTTGTATAAACATGTCATCTTCTTCTTCCACGACTGTACAGAATTTTTTTAGCTGTATCAACAGCAAAGACGGAAGACAGAAGGGCCTCAGTTGTCCAGACTCACTTTGCGGCTGGGGGTCCTCAGTGCACCTGGACTTTGTCATCAGGCGGGCCTCCAAGGCTGGCTCCCAACAGGGAAAAGGGAATGCTTCTACATACACTGTTGGTAGGAGTGTAAACTAGTACAACCTCTGTGGAAAACAGCGTGGCGATGCCTAAAAAAATCTAAAAATTGACCTTCCTTATGACCCAGCAATCCCTGCACAAGCATGTTTATAGCAGCACTATTCACAATAGCAAAAACATAGAACCAACCGTGCTGCCCATCAAAAGTGGGCTAGATTTTTTTTAAATGTGGTGCATATACACAATGAAATACTATGTAGCCATAAAGAAGGATAAAATTATAGACTTCACAGCAACTTGGATGAATTTAGAGTCTATAATACTCAATGATCTATCACAGAAACAAAGAACTGAGTACCACATGTACTCATTCATAAGCGGACCCTGAACTTTTATCACAATACTATAAGAAAGGGATTGGCAGTAGCAAGAAACTGCTGGAGGAAGGCAAATAATATTAATAAGGGTACATAATCTCAAAGGGGAACCAAAGGGAGATCCAAAGTTTACCTGTAAAATTACCCTGTATCTACCTAATCCTAAATTGTACCCCATATCTTTAGAATAAATTTTTTTAAAAATTCATACTCACTTTTCAAAGAGCACAGTCTTCTTTCCCAACTGCTATTGGCTCTGGCAGAAGCTGAAAATGAGATCCTGGAATCACAAGAAATAAAATGACAAAACATTAAACCATACTAGGGAATATGAATGAAGTGTTAACAGCTGGCCAGATTGCTAGCTTCAGCTCTTCTCCTCAGCACAGACCAACTGCAAACATCCTGTAGCTTTAACAGTGTGTCTCTTGCTCAGGTCACCTCCCCCAGTTAGGCAATTAGGCAACTGGGCACAAAGGGCAGGGAGTCTCAGATGAGTCAGGCCTAGGAAGAATTGTAGGAGGTCAAAGAAGAAATCAGAAAGTAGTCAAGTATGCATATGCTGCAGGACAATTAAAGATCTCCTTCTCCATCTGGGATTAGAGAATATCATGTCCAGGTAGCAATCACCAAACAAGTAAGGACAATATTGCCGCAAGAGTGACATGGGGGCTGCACCACTCAAACACTGGGCTGGGCAGAAGCAGGGAGCTACTGCAAAGGCTCAGCAGCTGGAGAATGAGGGGACAGGCGAAGGAATTAAACCCACAAACCCCTACACCGTTTCAGATGGATCAAAGAGTTAAACATAAAACAACAAAACCATGAAAGTTCTAGAAGAAAACATGAGATCTCTGTTTTAAAATATCACCATGGGGAAGGGCTTTCTAAGAAAGATATAAAACCTAGAGGCCATAATAAGAAGAGTACTAAGTTAATGGCATAGAAGTATTTGTAAATGTCTATATTGAAAAAGATAGCATAAATAATATTAACATTTGTCAATTCATATCAGAGGCAACAGACTAATTTCCTGAATGTATAAAGGATTCCTAAACATCAAGAAAAACAACAGAATCTAATAGAAAAATGAGCAAATGATCTCAACAGATAATATACCAGAAAGGAAATATTAATGATGCTTAAATGTAGAAAAAGAGGCTCAATCTCATTTACAACAAGATATATGCAAATTAAATCTACAGGGTGATGGTGATCTCTATTTATCCCACTGGAAAACAACAAGAAGTTGAATAACAGACTCTGTTGCTGAGGCTATGGAGAAATAGATGCTCTCATATAATGTACCGATTTATATTCCATCAACAAACTCTATAGATGGCAATTTGACAAAATCTGTGGCAATGTAAAATATACATACCCTTGACCTAACAATCTTCTTTTCTTTTTCTAGGAATGTATTTATGTTTATACCTGAACATATATAAAAATATGTTTGTACAAAGTTATTACAATATTATCACTAGTAGCAAAAGACTGAAAATCAGTCACATGCTCACTTATAGGGGGCCTGTTAAGTGAATGATGACACAGCTTAACAAAGGAATATCACATATAGCCATTAAATACAATAAAAATTAAATACAAGCCATTAAAATAATGAGACAAGCCGGGCTTGGTGGCTCAGCCTGTAATCCCACGCCTTTGGGAAGCTGAGGTGAGTGGATTGCCTGAGCCCGCGGGTTTGAGACCCACCCAAGCAACTTGGCGAGACCTCATCTCTACAATAAATAAAAAAAAAGTTAGCTGGGCATGGTAGCGCGCGCCTGTAGTTCCAGCTACTCGGAAGGCTGAGGCGGAAGGATCTCCGGAGCCCAGCGGGTCAAGGCTGCAGTGGCCGGGAGTGGCCACTGGCACTCCAGTCTGGGCGATAGAGTGAGACTCCAACTCAAAAAATAAATAAATAAATAAAAATAAAATAGAATAATGAGACAGTTCTATTTGTCCTTATGAGTAATGACTTCCAAGGTACATTGTTAGCTCAAAAAAACATAAAACGGAAGACAGTGAATAAAGTCGTACATGGTGGTGCACACCTGTAGTCTAATGCTTTGAGAGGCCAAGGTGGGAGGATCACTTGAGCCCAGGAGTTCAAGGCTGCAGTGAGCTATGATCATGCTACTGTACTCCAGCCTGGGTGACAGATTAAGATTCTGTCATAGATAAATAAATAAGTAAATAAAAGCATTTTAAATAAGAGAGTAGATAAGAATAATATCTTTAGCATTAAAAAAAGAGATAAGCCGGGTTTGGTGGCTCAGCCTGTAATCCCGTGCTTTGGCAGGCTGAGGTGAGTGGATTTCCTGAGCCCGTGGGTTCGAGACCTGCCTGGGCAACTTGGTGTAGACCTCATCTCTACAATAAATCAAAAAATTAGTCGGGCGTGGTAGCGCACACCTGTAGTTCCAGTTACTTGGAAGGCTGAGGCGGAAGGATCGTTGGAGCCCAGCAGGCTGAGGCTGCGGTGGCTGGGAGCATGCCACTGCACTCCAGTCTGAGCGAGAATGAGACTCTAACTCAAAAAATAAAAAATAAATAAAAAATAAAAAAAGAGATAGCAATAGAAAATATATGTTATATTTATATATGTGTAAAATCCTTCTGGATGAATACTCAAGAAACTGGTAATCATGGCTAGCACTGAGAAGGCAAACCGGAGTGCTGGGAACAGAGATGAGAAGGAGACTTGTCACTGACATCTTTTATATCTTTTGAATTGCTACCATGTACATGTATAAAGTTTTTTCTATTTAATTAAAAACTATAATATAAACCCCACAAATAAAATGGTCCATTTTGTACTGTCCAATATGGTAATCACATGTGGCTGTATAAATTTAAATTAATTAAAATTAAATAAAATTTAAAGTTCAGTTCCTTGGCAGCATGGACCACGTTTCAAGTGCTCCCTAGCCATATGTAGTATGTGACTATCACAATGGACAGCAAAAATATGGACCATTTTCCTTATCGCAAAGAGTTCTACTGGCCAAACCTGGACTCTACTAGTTCAAAAGGCCGATTAGAGATAGCAACCAAACCTGAACTGTGTCTCATGATGAGGGAAGAAATACAACACAAAGGATGGAAATCCCTCCATCTCTACACATGGCTAGATGGCCTATCTACACACTATATTATCAAAGAATGACTGAGGCATCACTGTCCACATTACTGTCCAAAGGTTAAACGTGCTTGGCAGAAACTTTAGTCCTTAGGCTCAAGGTCCAGCACTCTAAGATGAAAGATGATAGGAATTTAAATTTTTACATGATAAACACTCTTATCATTCTACCCTAAACCCATATAACCATTTGCAAATTATAAATCCTTATCTCCCTTGTGGTTCTGGGAGAACTATTGATTAGAGGGCTCACTCTCTCCTGCTTATACCAAAGCACTAACAATTGGTTCCCCACAGAGGTTCTTGTTTAAGAACCAACACAGCCCACTGCCCCCTCGCTGCTTCAAACACTTGGGCAGCACTGTGGGCAAGAGAACTCAGCCCACCCACAGCTGGTCCTGTGGGTGGAGGATCAGAGAGAACCAGAAAACCCGCCTTGTTACCCAATCCCCTGGAGAAGCAATAGCCAAGGGAGGGACAGGTGGGCAGATCAGTCAGGGGCTCAGTTGGAAAGCAGGAGCTTTGTATATCCCATGGTGCAGCTTAAAAAAAATTGTATTAGCTAAGAAGCAAGGCAATGAAACATGTCACACATGCCCTGGCTTGACCCAGTACCTTAAAAACATCAGCCTCTCGGGTCAAGATGTGGGTTGTGCAAATGGCAGGGGGGTGGGAGGGGGGTTGGCAGTTGAGGGAAACTGCTGAGGAGGGAGGAGCACGCCTCATCAGCAAGGGTACCTGCATAATGAACATTTGTATACCTAACCCTGAATTGTACCCCACATCTTAAAAAAAAAAATGTGGGCTGTGGTGATAGTCTAAAATACCTGCTAACTTGAAATCATGTTTAAAACAAGACAACCCTAGAGAAACATAAGCCAGTCTCCTGCTGGATAGAACAGGAACCAAAGCCACTTGACCCTTTACCTCCAAGGAGCCCACAACAAGCTTGTGTTTGAACACTGCTCTCTGAATTAGTGCGAATACATGCACCATCATCAGCTGGGTCACCCCTCAAAGGTAAAATGCTAGAAAGAGCATCATGTAAATGATTATCTTCCCCATATTGGAAAGAAATTAAAATAGCCCTCTATTGGTGTGTTATTGCAGAGGGCAAAAAGAGAACCTCAGCACCCAAAACATTCTCCCTTTGCCCAAACCTACACTCCTGAACAAAAGGAAAAGCAAGGAGATCAAAGAGGGTTTCGTCATTTCTAAAGGAGGTAAACTTGGTCTACAGTACTTTCCAGCTGTAGGAGCAAAGCTGGTATTAAACAAAAAAGGAACTCTATTAATAAAGACTGGTAGGTATGTGTGTGTGTGTGTGTGTGTGTGTGTGTGTGTGTGTGTGTGTGTCGACCTCCTGGGCTTAGGCTAATTTTATTTTTTGTAGAGATGAGGTCTCACTATGTTGCCTAGGCTGGTCTCAAACTTCTAGGCTCAAACAATCCTCCCGCCTCCTAAAGTGAGTCTCACTCCATTGCTAAGGCTGGAGTGCAGTGGCATACTCACGGCCACCCCAGCACTGACCTGCTGGGCATCAGTGATCCTTCCACATCAGCCTTCCAATTAGCTGGAACTATAGGTGCATGCTACCATGCCTGGCTAGTTTTTTTATTGATTGTAGAGACGAGGTCTCACCAAGTTGCCAGGGCTGGTTTCAAACCCGCGGGCTCAGGCAATCTACTCGCCTTGGCCTCCCAAAGTGCTGGGATTACAGACTGAGCCACCGAACCTGGCCAAGACTGGTAGGTTTTAACAACACAAGACTTCTGGCTCCCAAGCACAAAGTGTAGCATTCAGGGCCTTTTGTGAGCTGATCCCCACCTTTTTTCCTAGCTAGAATCTCCTCCCCAGAGATCTCAGTAACACAGGAAAATGAGCACCAGAAAAAAGGACGTGGCAAAATCTTGTGGTTTAGAGTAAAACATAGTTTTGTTTGGAGCTTTATCCAAGTAAATAAAATAAATACTAAATCTGTCTACTTAAAAAGTATTAGTAAATATGAAATAAAGTTTAGGTTATAATTACAGTTCTGGCCAGGCCCAGCGGCTCATGCCTGTAATCCCAGCATTTTGGGAAGTGAAGATGAAAGGATTGCCTAAATCCAGGGATTCGAGACCAGCCTGGGTAACTTGGCGAGAGTTTGGCTCTATAATAAATAAAAAAATTAGCCAGTTGTGGTGGCATATGCCTGTGGTTCTAGCTGCTTGGAAGGCAGAGATGGAAGGATCACCTGAAACCAACAGGTTGAGACTATGCTGGCTGTGAACGTGCCACTGCACTCCAACCTGGGCAACAGAGTGAGACTCCTACTCCAAAATAATAATAAGAATAATTACAGTTCTGTGCTAACTCTTAGAACAAATATTTCATGTCATGTAGATTGTTTTATAATATGTCAAGTTCTTCCAATTGACATTTGGTCACCACGGCATTACCATAAAAAGGCTATATTTGCAACAATACATATGTCTTTATTGACTTCTCAAGGGTCTCTTAATTTTTTTATTTTTCAAGTCTCTCCCCCTTTTCCTCATCAATTGTTGACAGATCTCATATTGCCAGATCCTATTATTGCCTTAATATCTCATTCAAGCGGTTCTACAACATTGCTTGCTTTGACAACATTGCTTGCTTTGATTTCATGAAATTTGGCCTCTCTTGCAAGTTGTAATTTTACTTTCCACCATTGTGTGTTTGCAAAACATCCAACAACCTGGGAGCAATATGGTCGCTTCTGGAGCCTGGCTGGTCACCAGGGTTGAAAACAGAGGGAGTCTCATTCTGTACATGGCAAATTCATTCATGAATATTTTCCTGTTATGATAACTTCTGTTTCCCATCCACAACCTGGAGACTGGGGAATCAGCAGATATGCTAACAATCTGACCCTCTCATGACTGTACCCATACTGGCTCTCTGTTTTTCTTCATTTCCCCATTCTATCTGCAAGACACCCTCGACCTACCCTCATCTTCTCTTTTACAAATCTTTCTGGTAGAGCTAGAGTTAACCTTTCCCCAGCACTCCCAGTAACCTCTGCCTCAACCTCTGTTACTCATATCCCACTCACAGCCTGTGTGACTTGTACCCTGTGATGAGAACACTGGCTGTGCCCACCTCTAGGCTGCAAGCTCCTAGCAGACAAATCTGACCAGGAAGACTAAGGATCTGGTACCTGCCTACCTCTCAAGCACCAACTTCTTCTATCACTTCACACCCCGCCTCCCCCCCCCCCACTCTCCACTCTTTCCTGTAATGGTCTACATGCAATCCCAAGTCATGTTCTTCCATGCCTCCAGGGCCTTGGTATGCATGCTGCCCTCTCCCTGGCACACCTATTCTCCCTCTTGCCTGCTGAGCTCCAGCTCATCCTATGGGTCTTAGTTATTAAAGTGTAGTTCCTGTCTGTAAATGATACTCTGAGGGTTCAGTTTTACAGTTTAGCTACCCGGGTTTGAATCTCTGCTTGCCTACTGATCAACCATGTGACCTTGGCAAGTGACCTAACCTCTTAGAACCTCACTGTGGGGATGAAATAAGATGATGCAAGGAAACTGTTCAAAGCAGTGACTGGCAGGTACTAAGTGCTCACTCTTCACAGCTGGGATCTTGCTTGACTTCCCAGGCAGAGTTCAGCAGCCCTGCACTACTATTGCTCAGGTCTGTTCAGATGCTTGAGTGATCTGTAGGCAGGGTCTGTGTTGCCATCTTTATATTCTCAGAGTCTAGCCCATAACTCTGCCCTCAAACTCCATCACATGTAAGATTTGAATCCTTTTCTGGGTATATCACAAGGTAAACACCCAAAGCCAATAGCCAAGGAACCACAGTTTCTGGAAAAATGCCTAAGAGCAAACACTGCTGTTAACTTTGGTAATTACTTAACAAGAAGAGGATCCTAGCCTGCAGCAGTATAAGCACCTCTGCCCACACCTAGTGCTGTCCTGCTCCCCTGAATCAGCAGTTTCCTTGGTGCAGTACTGGAAAGCACCACAGGGGCCTATGACAGACCCCAAATGCATCCAACTCCAGGCAGCAACACCCGACATGGATCCTAGGATTAGCAAACCTGAAATATGACCCAGAAAGATTCTGAGGGTCTGGTTTAGAATACCTCGATCTTCTTTGAAGAGGCAACTGCATCCAAGGTCAGAAAGAACTTTAATGTGAAAATCATGTCCAGACCAGAGTTTCTCAACTATGGCACAAATGACATATAATTCTTTGTTGTAGGGACTGTTCTGTGCATTAGAATGTTTAGCAGTATCCCTGTCCTCTACCCACAAGCTGAGACAATCAAAAATATCTCTAGATGCTGAAAAATGTCCCCTGGGTGAAAATTCCTCTAGAAGTAATCCCACATAATTCCAACCCTTGTCTTACCCACTGTAGGAAATCAGTGAGGAACATGTTTAGCCACTCAGTAAATCTACCTTGTTCCAGTCTTCAGGGTTCCTTGCTTGTCTGTTTAAGGTCACGGTCTTGAAGTCAGTTGTTCTCAACCCTGGCTGCGCATTAGAATCCCCCAGAAAACTTGGAGAAAAAAAAAAAGCTCTGGCCCCAGCCCCAGAGATTCATATTCAGTTGGTCTGGGGCACAGCCTGGGCATGGTTTTTTGTTTTTGTTTATTTGTTTGTTTTTTTAAGTTCTCTAGGTAGTTCTAATATGCAGGCAGTCAGGGCAGAGAAGCACTGTGCTGAGACATTTCTTTTGATTCCACCTTCTCCCGCATCTTCTGACTCTGGCAGTGGTAAAAGTCAGTGAGTCAGAATAGCCAAAATGAGGCTAAGGGGATTTATTAACCTCTGCATTCTTAACAAGGAAACATCTTCTGCACACTCCTTTTCTTGTTGCCAGAAAGAATGGAACGTAACCCCACCATCAAGCGGCTTTTCCATAGTCTTACTGATTTAAATAATGATGTCTCAAATAACTTTCTGCCAGGTTGTCCGTCTTCTCTGTCTAATATAGTAGCTGCTAGCCTCATGTGCCTATTGAGCACGTGAGATGTGAAAAACTGAATTTTGAATTTTATTTAATTTGAATTAATTTGACTTTAAAGAGGCACATGTGGCTAGTGGCGACCACGCTAGAAAGCACAAAAAGTGTTTCTGTCCCTACAGGGTCACAGAAATAAAGGAAAGACTTAAAGCCTGCTAAATTCTGTGAAATATACAAAAACATATGTCTTAAAATGTCTAAACTCAATAGTCTTTAAATGATCAAATGGGATCCTAATTTATTCCAATAAAGACTCAATTAGGGCTGAATGTGGTGGTAAACACTTATAATCCCAGAGCTTTGGGAGGGCAAGGCAGGAGGATCACTTGAGGCCAGGTGTTTGAGACCAGCCTGGATAACATAGTGAGACCCTGTCTCTACAAAAAACGCTTAAAAATTAACTTGGCATGGTGGTACACACTTATGATTCCAGCTACTTAGGAGGCTGAGGCAGGAAGATCACTTGAACCCAGGACTTTGATGTCTCAGTGAGCTATGATCGTGTCACTGCCCTCCAGCCTGTGTGACAAAGCAAGACCCTGATTCAAAAAACAAAAACAATTAGGAGAAATTTTCAAATTTTTTCACCTTATAGAACTAGCTTCCTGGTATATTCCAAACATATAGCTTTGAAGGGGACATCCCTGCCCCTTTTTATTTGAACACTCATCATGATAAAAATTGATCTAGTCACCAAAATAACCAGAATATGATGTAGTATGTCAGGCACAGTGCCATGTGCCTGTAGCCTCAACTTCTTGGGAGTCTAAGATGGCAGGATTACTTGAATCCAAGAGTTCCAAGCCAGCCTGGGCAACATAATGAGAACCTGTCTCTAAAAAAAATTAAAAGCTGGGCACAGTGGCTCACACCTGTAATCCCAGAACTTTGGGAGGTAGAGGTGTGAGGATTGAGAACAGCCTGGGCAACATGGTGAGACTTCATCTCTACAACTAAAAAAAAAAAAAATTAGCCAGGCATGATGGCACATGCCTGTAGTTTCAGCTACTTGGAAGGCAGAGGCAAAAGGATTGCCTGAGCCCAGAAGGTCAAGACTGCAGTGGCCTTGAGCATGCCACTGTACTCCAGCCTGAGTGACAGAGTGACACTCCTACTTAACAACAGCAAAGATATGACAATAGTGATGTTGATTTCCACTCTTAACTGCTTGCTAGCCACTAGGATAACACACTCATCCTTGCTTTTCTTACCTCCTATCCCAAAGATAATCTTTGGTTCTAACCTCTTGACCCCAGGATAGGCTTGAACCAACACACGCTGCAAATCAAGGTCACCTCTAAGGATACATTTTTTTTCTCATATCAAGTTTTATAATTGCATTCAATTGCATACACTGCATTCCCATGTTCACTCTAGGTGTGCAAATCCTCACAGAACTCCAAGCTCATACATTTTAAAAGCTATAAAAAATAGAAGGGCAATTCTATCTCTAACTACAGAGGCAAAGGATAGTTTCAAGTTGAAGAAAGCCTCATAGGTCTTTCTGAGTACAAAATATGCTTACTTCTGCTTGGCCCAAACTCCCTTCCCCACCTCTAAGCAGAGTCAATGTGAGCCATTTATCAATGTTTCTCCAGTAATTCAAAGCAGTGGTCAACCACCACTTTCTCGTCATAATAGCTGGTGCTTTTTGAGTGTTTACCACATGCTGGGTTCTGTGTGTTATTTTATCTAAGTTACCACTGCCCTCTAAAGCAGGTTTTATTATCAGAAGCTGAAGCTCAGAGAGTTAGGTAACTTGCCCGTGGCTGCATAGGTAGTAAGTGGTAGAGGTGAGGTTTGGACCCAAGTCTGTCTGCCTTTCTCGTGGGAATCCTTTGGGTTATGAACAAAAACAAACACGCAGTTATAACGTTAGGTACCAGGCTGAGCCATTCTCCTTGTGATCAGGCTACAGTTCAATGAGGGGGTTTGGTATTGCAGGGTCGGCAATCCTGAGCCTATTCTTACTTCAGAAACCACCCCATCCCCCATGGACTTCTCTCTCTGTCCTGGAGCCTTGGGGAGCCCTTCTGGTCCTGCCAGCACAACTGCACCCAAGAGAACAAGACAGACACAGGCAGAAGAACTTTCCAAATGCCATCATGGGGTTGGGGAGTAGTAAAATCCAGCTATGGAATCCTGGGGTAGAAAGGAACAGCTTTCATTGGGCTTAGGGGAGAAACCAGGGGGGTGTTCCTGGAGGGGGCGACTGAGCTGGACTTACTGGATAAATGGGGTTGGTAAGATTGAGACATCATTGACTCCAGGGAGAGCACTTCCAGAGGAGGAAACAGCACAAGCAAAGGCAGCCACAGGGAAGAAGTGTGTTCACTTGCTTGGGTCTTGGCAAAGGAAGCAAAAGGGGAGGGGTGGCCAGGATGCAGAGTCTGGGAGGACAGGTTTTCAAGAGGCCTAAACTAGTGGGCCAGGGCAGTAGAGGAAGCCCAAGAAGTGCCCAATTATCCTTCCCAGGGTCCTTTCTGCATCTCAGTCCAGTTCTTTCCAGCTATGCAGCCTCAGCAAGTTCCGACTCTCTGGGCCTGTCTCCTTGTAGAGGGCGCTCAGGGCCCCTGGCTGGTCTGATAACCTAATTTTAGAAAAATAAATTGGTGCTAAGAACACAGGTTATTAATTTCTCTTATTTCTAATTGCCTATAGTATACAAATGTTGATAAGAATGTATTGGTTAAAACTGGGTAAAAAGTCTAGTGGTTCAGAGTGGGGGCTTTGAGATGAGACTCACTTGGTGTCCTGGGAAGAAGAGACCATCTCTGGAAGCCTCACGTTCCTCCTCTGAAAAATGGGCAGAGCAGTGGTATCTAACTCATGGGTTTTTTTGTTTGTTTGTTTTGTTTTTTTTAGTTGGAGTCTCTGTCGCCCAGACTGGAGTGCAGTGGCCGCTCCCGGCCACCGCAGCCTCGACCTGCTGGGCTCCGCTGATCCTTCCACCTCAGCCTTCCAAGTAGCCGGAATTACAGGCATGCGCTACCACACCCGGCTGATTTTTTTATTTATTGTAGAGAGGAAGTCTCACTGCCCAGGCGGGTCTCGAACCCGCGGGCTCAGGCAACCCACTCACCTCAGCCTCCCAAAGGCGCGGGATTACAGGCTGAGCCACCGAGCCCGGCTCTCATGGGGTTTTTAAAGGGGCTTAGGTCAGGGCCTGGCGCCCAGGACTTTCTTATTCCATGTCAGCTATTATCACGTTTTAAACCTGCAGCCTGGTGGAGCCAACCACTAGGGATTTCTGAGCAAGCGAAGTGCTGAGACAAATGCTGGCCTCCGGGTCCCAGCTGGGGTAGGACCCTCCTCTATTTTCCCTTCTTAACCGTCGAGCTCCCAGCCCCAAAAAAGGGCTTAAAATACAGATTCCCTAAAAGCACAGCCTCGAGACCCTCTGGCACCCTCTTCCTCCCCCAGGCCTCACTCTGTTAGCTTGGCCTCTCGCAGCAGTCTGCGGGCTCAGGGGGGAACCCCCGCACGTGCTCAGCCCTGCAGCCGGCATTACACAATCGCATCTCCAAGGCAGCCGAGTAGCTGGGGCGGCGTAGGCGGGGACCGCAGGGTGCCGGTGGGCACCGGCCTGTCAGGGAGGTTGGACAGCAGCATCCCAGCTCCAGGGTTTCGGCGAGGGCGAGGAGGAGGCGCGAGGGCGCGAGAACCGGGGCGGGCTGGGGACAGGGGAGCCGAAAGGTTGGGCTGCTGCGGTGGGGGGTGTCGGCAGAGAAGAGCTCTCGCGGCGACGCGGGGGAGG
>NW_007247472.1:319379-339835 GCF_000164805.1 Carlito syrichta
AAAGGAGCAGCGCGCCCGCCGCGTCCTCCGACAGAAAAGCCGGCCCCGCCCGCGCCGGCCGGCGCGGTCCCCGGGCCGCCGCGCTCTCTTGTGGGCACTCCGGGCTCTTGCCCCCAGCTTCTCCGGTCAGAGCTGGAGGGTAAAGTTAGTGTCATAACCCGACCCCGGCCATCTGCCTCCAACCAGGAGAGCCAAGGCCGGAGCATGAGCGCCTACTGTGCTCTGGAGGGCGGACCTTGTGCGCCCTCCGTGGCACACAGTGGGGCGGGCCGTGCCGCGGAGGGCGTCGGAGCCCGAGGGGCCCAAGGAGCCACAATTCCACGAGGCCGGGCCGGATTTCGCCGAGGCATTGTTTTATTTACTGAGCGCCTACTGTGTGCCTGGTGCTACTGGGCACTGCACCCACCAAAGTGACTCCGGAGGTATCTCTGCCCCGAAAGGCCTGAGAAAGTGAGAGAGACAGACGCAGGTTCACTGGCAAGCAAAGCAACACTACTTTACATCTGTTATCTCATTTAATCCCATGAGGTAGGCACCGTGGTTGGCTTCCTTTCTCAGAAGATACCGAGGCCCAGGGAGGTGAGGGGCTTGTTCAGGGGCTTAGCCTGTCAAGGGCAGAACTGGGAATTCCAACCTAAGATGTCTGACTCCAAAGCAATGGGGGGAGGGCATCTGGAAAGGCCTGTGGCCACCTCACGGCTGGTTAAATGCCCACTGTCGTCATTTATTCCTTTTAGGGACAGTTAGACCTCGGCACGGCCTGGCTTCTCCTTCCTGTTTTCCACGTCTCAATTTAGCTGTCACTTCCTCCAGAGTCTCCCCTGAGCCCCCTCACTGGACTAAGGGCTTCTTCCAACACAGCATGTATTCATTCATTTAACAAATATTTACTGAGCACCTGCTAGGTGCTTCGTGGCACCCAGGTCTTTCTGCTGTTACCGACAAGTTCAGCTGCTCCTTGCTTGCAGGCCGAAAAGTAGTAAAAAAAAAAAGTTTTTTGGTTTTTTTTTTCCCCCCAGAAGCCAGCAACTAGAGAAATGACCAGGCTCATGCCTCAAGAAACCATTTCAGGGTTTTGGGCTGAGGGTGAGGGCTTAAGAAGGGAAGCTTGGTATGATAAATATGTGGGGTTGATAATGGGTGCCAGTCTATATGACTTGTTCCAACAACTACCTGGACAAATTGTCTATCTGGGGGTGGGGGGATGTCTGACTGGCGTCATCTTGGCTGTGGCCTAGTGATGAATCAATCGCCCATGAATCTCCTCAGATGGAAGGGTTCTGCAATCCAGGCTCAGGCCTAGTTTCTTTTAGGATTAGCTTCTGGAATTCTCCAGGGCTTGGTGGGCATCACCCTGATTGTGGCTGGGGTGTGGATTAACTGCCTTGAAGTTCTCCCTAAGTAGAAAGAGATTTACACAGCCGAGTTTTCACATCCGGCTTGCTTTAAGATTAACCCTTGGAATTTCTAAGCAAGCCTAGAGTTAGATAAAAATGACAGTGTAAGGGATGCCTAGGAGGGAAGGGGAGGAAGGGAAAAAATGTTTAAAGTAGAACTTTAGGCTAGAGCTAAAGAAGCATGTTTAGAATGTGTTTTAAGGCTAAAATTCCTGGGTACACTGCTGCAGTGAGTCCTTGACTTCCTTGACTGTCTCCCACTCCAGATATTGGGTGGTAGTGGGGGTGGGTCGGGCACAGCAAGACTCTCTTGGCCATTTAAATTCACCACAAAGGCAGCCTTTGGGCCTGAGCCCACCAAGCCTTTTAGGCTGGTAGAGCCTGCCTGAGTTGGGCAGGCCTTGTGTTTTAAGAATAGGACAAAGACAAGAGGCCCCAGAAATGTGGCAAAGGAGCATCTCTGAGGCCATCGGTGACTTTCTGTGCCTGAAAAGCCTGTCTCTGTCAGGGCAGCTTGAATTCATCCAGAGTCTGAGACAATCTCTCTGTCTTGGGATGGAGTATCTTCCTCTAAGTTGTTGGTCACCTCATCACTCGGACTTCAAGGGCTGCTTTTGACTCACTTCAGGGAACTGTTCCCGGAGTTTCAATGGCAACTTACCCATCAGTGTGTGTGTTACTTGATCCTACCTCTCTGGCCTTATTTCTTCTCATGGTCAAACTTGAACCTTTCCAAGCCAGTGGTCCACCAACATTCCCACAACAGCCCCAGAGAGGCAGCAACAAGTAAGACTGACCTGCCCTTTAATCCTCACCAGCCACTTATTGAGCCTGTGACCCTGGGCTCAGGGATCATTTACCAAAATAGGAGTTGAGAGAGTGAGTAAATTAATAAACAATGCAACTGATGAATGATCTTCTGGAAGGCCCCAGCCTGGAATTTTTCAATAACTTTACCTGGTATATTTCAAAACTAATGGCTTTTCATTTTTAAAATTTTTCTCTTCAAAGCCTTAAAAATGAGTAGTTCATCAGTTTTTGTTCTTAACTCATAGCCAACCAGGCACAGTAGCTCATGCTTGTAATCCCAACACTTTGGGAGGTGGAGGAGGGAGAAATACTTGAGCTCAGGAGTTTGAGACCAGCCTGGACAACATAGAAAGACCTTGTCTCTACACAAAATTAAAAAATTAGCCAGATATGGTGGTGCATGCCTATAATCCTAGCTACTTGGGAGGGTGAGATGGAAGGATTGCCAGAGCCCAGGAGGTCAAGGCTGCAATGAGCCATGATTGTGTCACTGCACTCCAGCCTGGGTAACAGAGTCCTCAATTCAAAAAACAAAACAAGCAAACAAAAAAACTCATAGCTCATGACCCTAGGAGCCTCCAAAGGTCTGGAGTTTCTGTATTCAGATTTTTTTTTCAGGATTTTAGTTTAGATATACCTAAACTGAGCACCAGGTAAGAGCCATGTTCTGGGTGATTCCTCACCTGAAGACTGACAGGAGTGAAATCTTATTAGATCTCACTTCACGGGGAAGCCAACCCACTTTGCAGACAAGGAGGCAGGAGGAAATGAAGGAACTCACCTCTGGTCCACTCAGTCCCTCCCTGAGTCAGTGATACCCCTAAGCACTGTCACTGAGGAATCAGGGGTAGGTGGGAGGCCAGGAAGTTGTGCAAGGGGCCTCCTACTTTTCAGAGGACACATTTAGTCATCCCAAATAGAAACTCCTTATCAGCTGACAGGACTCACCCGGCATTAGGAAAGAGTTATGAAACCTCTTCTCTGCTGGCAGCTGCAACAGAATGCTCCAGGCTTCACCCTGCCACAAAGCTGTGGCTGTCTCCTGGATTGAGCAGCACATCAGTCAAAACTGATGTTCACTGTGTGCAGTCACCACTATTTAATATGCCTTTATTACCTGCAAGTACTGGCATGAAATCACTCAGTCTTCACAACCACCCAATGAGATGTAATAACCCACTTTGCAGACAAAAGTATTGAGGCACAGAGGGGTCAACTGACTCACTCAAGATCCCATGGCCAACACATAATGGGGCCAGCAGTCAAAGGAGCCATTCATGCATTTATTCATCAGACATTACTGAGAACCTCCTTCATGCCAGGTACTCTCTGGGTAAGCAAAGACATGCTTCTCATCTTCAAGGACTTAGAGTCTATGTGTAATAAGAAAATGTTAAAAACTGTTTAGTCAGGGAATTACATACAAACTATGATGGAATCATACAAAGGCCATGTCAGCACATGGAAATGTGTGCAGGAGAAAAATGAAAGACACAAGACACCGTGTGTGCACAGTTGCTGGTGGGCTAATGAGTCATTTGCATGATCCATGCCCCAAGCATTTACTGTGGTACAACTCTGAGTCAGCCACTGACTCCTCTGCCTAATCTGCAACTCTGATGTCACTGCCTTGCAGCTGCCTTACCTGATTATCCAGGCAAATTAATTGTCACCTCATCCCTACCCCTGTAGCTCATTGTAGCTGATGATATATTTATTTATTTAGGTCACTCTGGGCTCTCCTGAGTTGTAAACTCCTTTCCACCTCCAGCTCCCCAGGGAAAAGCATGCTGAGTAGCACAGAATTGGCAGATACTAATTAGCTATCGTGTGTTGAGTTTCTCCTAGTTGCCTCTCTTGTGCTCAGTGCTTGACCTGCATTATCTCATTGAATGGTCCCAACAACTCCATGATGTGAGGACTATTATTAGTGCTATTTTACAGACAAGGACATTTTCAAGGGTTAGAGAGGTTAAATAACCTATCCAGCCGGGCTCGGTGGCTCAGCCTGTAATCCTGCGCCTTTGGGAGGCTGAGGTGAGTGGATTGCCTGAGCCCGCGGGTTCGAGACCCGCCTGGGCAGCAAGACCTCATCTCTACAATAAATCAAAAAATCAACTGGGCATGGTAGCGCATGCCTGTAATTCCGGCTACTCGGAAGGCTGAGGCGGAAGGATCGCCAGAGCCCAGCAGATCGAGGCTGCGGTGGCCGGGAGCAGCCACTGCACTCCAGTCTAGGTGACAGAGTGAGACTCCAACTCAAAAAAAAAAAAAAATAACCTATCCAAGGTCACATAGTTAGTCAGTGCTTCTGCCAGAATCCAAAGTTGTGTATGTCTGAACACAAAGTCTATGTTCTAACCACTAACCTACCTGTTCCCATAACAAGTAATGGAATTAAATCTGAAAGACATGACAAAGTATCACCTTAAAATAGCTTGTACCCAGCAATCTATGAAATATTAACATTTTTAGACCCAAAACATCTTTCCGAATGCTTCAAAATAGTGTTTGGTCATTTACTTGTGAATTAAATGTTTATTGAAGATTTATTTATGCATAAGACTCAAGCTGTGAAAGATAAAATTTGATTCATTCCTTCAAGGAAAACAATCTAAATTGTATACACTTGAAAAAAAAAGAATATCAATGCAAGAGTTAAGTAGTAAGAATATATCACAGGCCAGGCTCGTGGCTCAGCCTGTAATCCCAGCGCTTTGAGAGACTGAGGTGAGTGGATTACCTGAGCCTGCGGGGTTCGAGACCCACCTGGGGAGCTTGGCGAGACCTCATCTCTATAATAAATCAAAAATTAGCTGGGCGTGGTAGCGCATGCCTGTAGTTCCAGCTACTTGGAAGGCTGAGGCGGAAGGATCGCTGGAGCCCAGCAGGTCGAGGCTGCAGTGGCCAGGAGCGGCTACTGCACTCCAGTCTGGGTAACAGAGTAAGAGTCCAACTCAAAAAAAAAAAAAAGAAAATATCACAAAACAAGTCAGCCTATGTCAACACGTCATATGCAGTATATAATCATAGGAAGGAGGATTCAAATTGTAATTCTTACTGTATTAACTCATTCATGAACATGCCAGTTGAGTGCTGCACTAGGCCAGAGAGTATTCTGAATGAGAAGGAAAGGGAGGACTTTGAGAGAGCAGTGTAACTACACATGTGGCACTCTGACTGGCTCAGGCTTTCCAAGTACCTGATAGAAGCTGGAAAATGCTATGGCTTGAAAATGGTTTGTTTGTCCCCATCAAATCTCATGTTGAAATCAGATTCCCAATGTTGGAGGTATGGTCTAATGGGAGGTGTTTGGGTCATAGGGGCAGATCCCTCATGAATTGATTAATGCTCTCCGGGCGTGCGCGCGTGTGTGTGTGGGGTGGGGGAGCAGAGCAGTGAGTGAGTTCTTATTCCACTCATTCCTGCAAGAGTTGGTTGTCTAAAAGAGCCTGGCACTTCCCCTCCCTTACTTTTTTGTGTCCTTTTTCACCATGTGAAGTCTGCATGCACAGGCTTCCCTTTACCTTCCACCTTGAGTGGAAGCAGCATGAGATCCTCACCAGATGCCCAGGCTTGAACCTTCCAGTCAGCAGAACTGTGCGCCAAACAAACCTTTTTTCTTTGTAATTTACCCAGTCTCTGTTATTCCTTTATAGCAACACTGAATGAACTAAGACAGAAGGTGATGGAAAATTTCCAAAAGACTAACCTTGACCTTTAAGAAGAGGAAAAGGAGACTAAGCTCCAGAATGGTTGGGACTCAAATGCTAAAGATAGAAAAAGGTTAATTTAAATCCAGATTAGGATGATCAAGAAGATGAATAAAAAAGGACATGAGTGGCCCAGGACATAGTCTAGCCTGTAATCCCAGCACTTTGGGAAGCTGAAGCGAGTGGAATGCCTGAGCCCACGGGTTTGAGACCAACTCTGGCAACTTGGCGAGACCTCGTCTCTACAATAACTAAAAAGGTAGCTGGGCATGGTAGCATGCATCTGTAGTTCTGGCTACTTGGAAGACTGAGGCAGAAGGATTGCCGCATGGCCGAGTGTGCCACTGAACTCCAGTCTGAGCAACAGAGTGAAACTCTGACTCAAAAAAAAGGACATGAGCATATGGAATGTAAACAGAGAGAAAGCCAAATGACCAGTATCCTATTTTACTCCATCTTCATCATGAAGAAGAGCTTCCATTTGGTCAGATTAGATATCACCAATAGGTAAACTAAGCTCAGAATAGGAAGAAAAAATAGGGAAAGAGCACCCCCAAATTAATTTACAAGTTACAAGATCAAGAGAAATTTCTGCCCAGATTACTAAAACAATATTTAAATATGATCTCAAAAACATGTTCAGTGGTCTTCAAGAAATTATGCTAGAAGACTTTAGTGATTGAAGGTCCCATTTCTTTTTTTTTTTTTTTTGAGTTGGTGTCTCACTCTGTCACCCAGACTGGAGTGCAGTGGCTGCTCTCGGCCACCGCGGCCTCCGGCGATCCTTCCGTCTCAGCCTTCCAAGTAGCTGGAACTACAGGCGTGCGCTACCACACCCAGCTAATTTTTGATTCATTGTAGAGATGAGGTCTCACCAAGTTGCCCAGGCGGGTCACAAACCCGCAGGCTCAGGCAATTCACTCACCTCAGCCTCCCAAAGGCGCGGGATTACAGGCTGAGCCACCGAGCCCGGCTGAAGGTCCCATTCTAATAGAAGAGAAAGATTGACACACAGATCTTGAGACCAAGAGGTATGGTGTTGATTTCTAGCAAAGTTCTGCAACTGACTATTAAACTAAAACAAGAGGTGAGTACTAAGAACTCATATGGGTTTACCATGAATAATCACACCAAAGGAATAATTTTCCACAGCTACTAGCATAAATAAATCTGGATACTGTTGTAGGAAATTGCAGACAGAATCTTGACTGTAATAGGCCTTAGACAAAGCATTCTGTGAACTGTTAATGGGAAAGATGAAATTCAGATTTCAAAATATCACAGTTCAGTGAACTCATAGAAGGTTAAACAACATTGGCCCAATGTTGTTATTAGATGAATACAAATCCAGACTTCTCATCAAATTTTAAATTAAACAAAGCTGGAAAGAAACTTAGGATTCAGAATTGTTTCAGTAATTTGGAATATGCCAAAAATATTATGGTAAAATTTAACAGTCCGACCTTTAAGCTTTTAAATTTAAATTACATCTCAGCATATGGTGGACCAGATGCACCCTTCTCAAAACACCTCTATTCTGGATAAAATAGATTTTGTCATGTGTTATTGGAGTGGAAGTGTGTCAAAATGGGGGAAGGGGCAGTGGGCAACAAATAAATGTGAAATGCAGTATTGTCCTGAGATTAAATATGTATATCTTACCCATAAACAGTATTGGGAGGCTAAGCCATGGCCAGCTGTCACCTGGAGGAGCTGAACCAAGAGTTCCAGTGGCAACAACAGAAGCTAAAAAATAGCGAAGTAATGTCTTTGAAGACCTAAGAAATGGATACTCAACATTTCAACAATGAGAGTGAAATGCAGACAAAAACTAAGTAAATTTACAATTGGAAGACTTGACTAACTGAACTTTTTTTTCCCTTTTTTTAAGAGACAGGGTCTTGCTAAGTTTCCAGGTTGAAGTGCAGTAGCTATTCATGGTGTGATCATAGTGCACTACAGCCTTGAATTCCTGGACTCAAGGGATCCCTCACTTCAGTCTCCTAAGTAGCTAGGAAGGACTACAGGCATGTGCCACCACACCTGGCTAATTTTTTTTTTGAGTTGGAGTCTCACTCTGTCGCCCAGACTGGAGTGCAGTGGCCGCTCCCGGCCACCGCAGCCTCAACCTGCTGGGCTCCGGCGATCCTTCCGCCTCAGTCTTCCAAGTAGCTGGAATTACAGGCATGCGCTACCACACCCGGCTGATTTTTAAATTTATTGTAGAGATGAGGTCTCGCTGCCCAGGCGGGTCTCGAACCCGCGGGCTCAGGCAATCCACTCACCTCAGCCTCCCAAAGGCGCAGGATTACTGACTGAGCCACCGAGCCCGACTAATTTTTTTTTAAGTATTTATGTATTTATGTATGTATGTATTTAGTAGAGACAAGATCTTTGCTGCCTAGCCTGATCTGAGACTCTTGGGCTTGATCAATTCTCCCACCTCAGCCTCTCAATGTGCTGGGAATACATGCGTGACCACTGTACCCAGCCAAAAAGTTTTTATAAAGTTCAACAATTCCTAATGGCAATAACTCATCACAAACTAAGAACGGGCTTTTTTAACCAATTAAAAGGCAGCTACCAAAACCCTATAGCAAATATCACTCTCAATAGTGAAAAGTCAGAAAAGTTTATTCTGAAATCAGAAACAGGATCTTTGCAACAAAAGTTTCAACAGGGGTTTTCCAGGAAGATGACCTGAAATTCATATGGAACAGCAAAGATCCAAGAAAAGCCAAAACATTCCCAATGAAGACACTGAGGATTTAGGGGACTCACCCAGTCCTTAGAGGACCTGAAGGCTGTGTGAACAACTAAAGGTCAGTTGTGGAAGAGACTGTGAAGATGCCAAATGTAGGTGGGGAATCAACAGGTGAAAGTTGTCAGCAGATGTGTGTACATGTGTAGGAATATAGGGCAGAGTTTTTCTTGCTGGAAAACACACTTCTCCAAGGCTTCTCCCATGTCATTGCACCAAAGCTCTGATATCTCTACTGGACCCTTTAAGCACCTCACCATACAACCACCTGAACATGAACATCTTCATGAAACTTTCAAAGATGCATACTACATTGGCTGTTTAAATATTGATGATTCCTCACCCACCTAACTTAACAAAGGGATAACATATCCTCATTTGTTCCCATCTCATCTCTTCTCTGAGCTGCTGAGGTCGTGTGGAGAGCTGGGTTACACATCCATCTGGATGGACCATAGTCTGATTACCCATCAGGCCAATCGGGTCCTGGTGCCTGGGTAGGGATTCTGGGGACTGAAAGTGCTCAGTACCCAACAGGGCCAGGAACAGGAGCAACCAGGTTTGGACATCTCTTCCCACTGGCACAAAAGTGACTGGGAATAAGCCAAAAAGTCAGAAGTGGGAGGTACTTGGAACAGAGTTGACAGAGATAGGGTAGGTGAAGCTGGAAGGAGAAGGCAGCTGTGGAGAACAGACCGGCATGTCGTCTGCTCCTTCACAGTAGTTATCAAGTGGATTGCTCTCATGTACAGGCATAGGGTGGGCAGATGGCGGTGAGCAACTAGCATACATTTCTTCATTGCTTACTCTGTACCTGGCATTGTGCTTTCTATGTCCTATCCTGCAGACATTGGGTGTGAATGTTATTACTTCTACCATTTAGCCACGAGGACTCTGGGCTTAGGGGTTAGGTAACCTGCCCAAGGTCACACAGCTGGCCGTGGTTGGAGTAGGAAATTGTCTCCCAAATCCACAGTTTTAACCATTATATCACACAGGACTCAATGAGTACCTCCTAGGACTTTGTGCAAGACTTAGATTTTGCAGGCTGCCATGGAGACACCACTAAAGTCGCGAATGATAAAACAAACATTGAGGAAGCTCAGGAAATGTCTACTGAAGGTCTCTTCCTTAAGAAATGCACCTCAGGGCAACCTCCTTGAGTCCCCTCCCACAGTGGGAGCTGTCATCTCAATAAATCCTACTTTCAAAAAGAAAGAAAAAAGGAAGGAAAGAAGGAAAGAGGGAGGGAAGGAAGGAAGGAGGGAGGGAGGGAGGGAGGGAGGGAGGGAAAGAAGGAAAGAAAGAAAGAAAGAAAGAAAGAAAGAAAGAAAGAAAGAAAGAAAGAAAGATGCACCCCATTTCAGTGATGGTGGCTCCTACCATTGTAGCTACATTTGTGCACAGCATGGTTGGGTATGATTGGGTCTCCATGGAAACACAGCTGCCATTGACTTCTGCTTCCAGAGTCATCTGGTCCCAATCTCTGAGTTAATTTCGAGCATGGTTTCAGGACTCGATCTGCACCATTTTAACACACGAGACCTCTAAGACAGTGCAGAGTAATGGCTGGGAACATAGGATTTGCTATTTGGTGGGTCTGACTCTGTCATTGACAGAATGGACACTTGTGACAAGTTGTTGCCTCTCTCTGGGTCCCAATTTACACCTCTATAAAATAGTACTGTTATAGTACTTATCTCATAAATCTAAGTATTACTAAATTCTTAAGCAAAACAACTGTTAGTTATTATTATTCCTCTCCCTTCAATCTGCTCCTCTCCTCCTGCCCCATTCCCAATATTAGGATGATCAATTCTTCCCTATTTGCTTGAGACTTATGCTGATTTAGCACTGAAAGTCCAGCATCCTGGAAAACCCCCTCAGGCTTGGGCACACTGGGATGGTTGGGATTATACTCCCTAGCCCTGCAGTCAGAGAAGTCATAGTAGCCCAGATAAAATGGTGGCCAATGAGGCTCGAGATGGTTTGAGTCCAAGGCTTACACTGATAATTCAAACCTATGGCATGTCTGTGGCTGTTGGATATGGCATGGCAGCTCAGAGGCACAGAAAACTCAGTGAAGCAAAGATAAGTCCAATTAATTATTCCATGTGAGTTCTCAAGGGCAGGAGATGTCCTACTCATCTTTGTATCCCCCTCTGCAATTAGAAGGCCCAAGTGTTAAATGAGTGAATTACAAACTCCTTAAAATCCCAATGCAGTATGTCCCCAAGTCCCAGGCCAGGAGCTGCTTGTTTCAACGAAATTCCAGGCTGATTTCTGAACACCTATGTTACGAACGGCATTGGCCTTCATCTAAACCTGGTTCTGGGATGATTTGGGAATAGATTCCACCCCAGAAGGGAAAAGCTCTTCCTGGGGGTGGGATTCCTGCCTGGAGAATCATTCACAGTCATTGTTTGGTTAAGGGTTAACAGCTGCTCATACCTACTCTCCTCACCTCCCTGGCTTCAAAACTGGTGTGGTTTTTGATGGGTCTATAAATGCCTAGGGCATCCAGAAGGGGCATCTGCCCCCAAAGAACAACACAGGATCTACTGGGGACCTCTACTCACAGCCAAGGTGTCCCCAAGCTCTCTTGTTCCTTATGTATGGAGCAAACAGAGGGGTTCAGAATGTGGGGAGGAAATATTCCCATTTGCTGGGAGTACTGGGGGCAGGAATGTGGATTGTTCTCAGTGTTCTGAGCTGGAATAGTGACAGGGCCTTGTCATTGTTACATGTCAGAGAAGGACTGGGATAAGAGGCTGATCAGACTGGGCACAGTGGCTTATGCCTGTAATTCCACCACTTGGGGAGGCTGAGGCAAGATTACCTGAGCTCAGGGGTTTGAGACCAGCCTGGACAACATGGCAAGACCTCATCTCTACAAAAAAAAAGTTAGACGGGTATAGTGGTGCATGCCTGTATTTCCAGCTACTTGGAAGGCTGAGGCAGAAGGATCATCTGAGCCCAGCAGGTCGAGGCTGTGGTGGCCTTGAGCATGCCACTGCACTCCAGCCTGGGAGATAGAGTGAGACTCTGACTCAAAAAAAGAGGCTGACAGGGTCACTTTGGTGTCAGATAGTCCACGTTGGTCCTCTTAGCAGCTTTGAGACCTCCAGCAGTGACTTGCCCATTCTGAGGCTCAGTTTCATCATCTGTAAAATGAGGAGAATAATAGTAGTCGAGTGGTTGTGAGGCTTAGGGATCTAGTTCATGTAAAGATGTATAACATGGGCTTCCTGCAGCTCAGTACCCATAGCCACGATTGCAGGCATGCCTCAGAGATGTTGCGGGTCCTGAACCACGCCATTGCAATAAAGTGAACATGGCAATAAAGAGAGTCACACAAACCTTTTGTTTTCTCAGTGCATATGAATGTTATGTTTACACTATACTGCAGTCTATTGAGGGAGCAACAGCATTGTGCCTAAAAGCACAATGTACACACCTTAATTTTAAAATATTTTATTGCTCAAAAGTGCTATCATCTGAACCTTCAGCAAGTTATAATCTTTTTGCCGACGGAGGATCTTGCCTTGATATTAATGGCTGATGACCAGGGTGGTGATTGTGAGGGGTGGGGTGACTGTGACAATTTCTTAAAATAAGACATCAATGAAGGTTGCCACATCGTGGCCTCTTTCTTTCACAAAAACTTTCTCTGTGGCACGCAATGCTGTTTGATAGCAATTTACCCATGGTAGAACTTCTTTCAAAATTGGAGCTAATCCTCTCAAGTCCTGCCACTACTTTACCAATTAAGTTTACGTAATATTCTAAATCCTTTGTTATCATTGTAACTCTGTTCACAGCATCTTCACCAGGAGTAAATTCCATCTCACCTTTGCTCATGCATAAGAAGCAACTCTTCATTCATTCAAGTTTTAGCACGAGATGGCAGCAACTCAGTCACATCTTCATGTTCCTTTCCTAATTCTAGTTCTCTTGCTATTTCCACCACATTTACAGTTCCTTCCTCCACTGAAGTCTTGAACCCTCAAAGTCATCCATGAGAGTTGGAATCAACTTCTTCTAAACTCCTGTTCACGTTAATATTTTGGGCTCCTTCTATGAATCATCCATGTTCTTAACAGCATCTAGAATGGTGAGTTCTTTCCAGAAGGTTTTCAATTGACTTTACCCAGATCCATCAGAGGAATCACTATCTATGGCAGTGAAAGCCTTATGGAATGTAATTCCTAAATTGTAAGACTTAAAAGTTGCTCCAGGCATGGTGGCTCATGCTGTGATCTCAGCACTTCAGGAGACTGAGACAGAAGGATTGCTTGAGGCCAGGAATCGAGACCCACCTGGGCATTATAGTGAGACCTAGTTTTTACAAAAAATTTAAAAAATTAAAAAACGTAACCAGGTGTGGCGACATATACATGTAATTTCAGCTACTCAGGAGGCTGAGGCAGAAGGATCAAGTCAGCCCAGAAGGTCAAGGCTATGGTGAGCAGTGATTGTACCACTGCACTCCAGCCTGCGTGACAGAGTGAAACTCCAATTAAAAAAAAAAAAGACTTAAAAGTTGAAACTACTCCTTAGTAGGCTGCAAAGTGGGTACTGTGTTAGCAGTCATGAAAACAGCATTCATCTCCTTGTATATCTGCATCAGAGCTCTTGGACGACCCAGTGCATTGTCAGTAGGCAGTAATATTTTGGAAGGAATCATTTTTCTGAGTATTAGATCTCTAAAGTGGGCTTAAAACGTTCAGTACACAGATGTGCCATCATTCAGGCTTTGCTGTTCCATTTATAGAGTACAGGCAGAGACAAATTAGCATAATTCTCAAGGATCCTGGGATTTTCAGAATGGTCAATGAGCATTGGTTTCAACTTAATGTCACCAGCAGCATTAGCCCCTAACAAGAAAGTCAGCCTGTCCTCTGAAGCTTTGAAGCCAGGCACTGACTTCTCCTCTTTATTAAGAAAGTCTCAGATGCCATCTTCTTTCAATAGAAGGCTATTATTTGTCTACATTGAAAATCTGTTGTGCAATGCAACCACTTTTATCACTGATCTTAGCTAGATCCTCCGCATAACTTGTAGCTTCTCCATCAGCACTTCCTGCTTCACCTAGCACTTTTATGCCATGGAGACAGCTTCTTTCCTTAAATCTCATGAACCAACCTCTCCTAGCTCCAAACTTTTCTTCTGTCGCTTCCTCACCTCTCTCAGCTTTCACAGATTTGAACAGAATTAGAGTCTTTCCTCGAATTAGGCTTTGGCTTAAGAGAATGATGTGACTGGCTTGATCTTCTAGCTAGACCACTCAAACTTTCTCCATATCAGCAAAAATAAAAGAAGCACTTTTAATTTGCTTTAAGAAATTTTCCTTTGCATTTGCAACTCGGCTGTTCAGTGCATGGAGCCTAGCTTTTGGTCTATCTCAGCTTTCGACATGCCTTCCTCACTAAGCTTAATCATTTCTGACTTGTTTGAATTGTGAGACAAGTGACTCTTCCCTTCACTTGAACACTTACAGGCCATTGTAAGGTTATTAGTTAGCCTAATTTCAAAGTTATGTGTCTCAGGGAATAGAGAGGCCTGAGTAGAGGGAGAGAGACAGGGAATGGCCAGCTGGTGAAGCAACCAGACACACATTTATTAAGGTCACCATCTTATGTAGGCATAGTTCATGGTGTTCCCCGAACATTTACAATAGTAATATCAAAGACCACTGGCCACAGATTACCATAACAGATATAATAGTAGTGAACAAGTTTGAAATATTGTGAGATTTACCAAAATGGGACAAAGACATGAAGTGAGCACAAGCTGTTGGAAAAATGGCACCATAAACTTGCTAGATGCAGGGTTACCACAAACCTTCAATGTGTGAAAAATATACCTTAAAGTCACCAGTAAATATATTAGATGCTAGCCGAGCTCGGTGGCTCAGCCTGTAATCCCGCGCCTTTGGGAAACTGAGGTGAGTGTATTGCCTGAGCCTGCGGGTTCGAGACCCGCCTGGGCAACTTGGCGAGACCTCATCTCTACAATAAATCAAAATGAGCCGGGCGTGGTAGCGTGCACCTGTAGTTCCAGCTACTTGGAAGGCTGAGGTAGAAGGATTGCCGGAACCCAGCAGGTCAAGGCTGCGGTGGCTGGGAGCAGCCACTGTACTCTAGTCTGGGTGACAGAGTGAGACTCCAACTCAAAAAAAAAAAAAAAAAATTTAGATGCTGGTAAAGATGCAAAGAAAAGGGAACACTTATACACTGTTGATAGGAATGTAAATTAGTTCAGCCTCTGTGGAAAGCAGTTTGGAGATTTCTCAAAGAACTGAAAATAGAACTACCATTCCACCCAATACTGGGTGTCTATCCAAAGAAAAACAATTTGTTCTAACAAAAAGAAAACTGCACTTGTATGTTTATCGTAGCACTATTCACAACAACAAAGTCATGGAACCAACCCAGGTGCCCATCATTGGTGGACTGGATAAAGACAATGTGGTATATATACCCCCTGGAATACTCACACAGACACTAAAAATTAAAAACAATCATGGTCAGGCATGGCGGCTCATGCCTGTAATCCCAGCACTTTGGGAGGCTGAGGCAGGAGGATTGCTTGAGCCCAGGAGTTTGAGACCAGTCTAGGCAATGTAGCAAGATCTTGTCTCTGCAAAAATAAAAATAAAAATTAGCTAGATGTTGTGGCATGCACCTGGGGGAGGATTGCTTGAGGCCAGGAGTTTGAGGCTGTGGCGAGCCATGATCATGTGCTACTGCACTCCAATCTGGGTGACAGAGTGAGACCTTGACTCAAAACAAAAAGACACTCAACCTATGATCCTAGCACTTTGGGATGCCGAGGTGAGTGGATTGCCTGAGCCCATGGGTTCAAGACCAGACCGGGCAACTTGGTGACACCTCGTGTTTACAATAAATTAAAAAAATTAGCCGGATATGGTAGCACATGCCTGTAGTTCCAGCTACTTGTATGGCTGAGGTATAAGGATTGCCAGAATCCAGCAGGTCGATGCTAGGGTGGCCGTGAGCATGCCACTGCCATCCAGCCTGGCCAATGGAGTGAGACCCCAACTCAAAAAAAAAAAAAAACCCACAATGAAATCATGTCCTTTTCACCAAAATGAATGCAGCTAGAGGCCATTATCCCATGCAAATTAACACATAAACAGAAAAGCAAGTACGACATACTCTTACTTATAACTGGGAGTTAAACGCTGGGTACACACGGACATAAAGATGGAAATTATAGCACTGGGAGTTCCAAAAAAGAGGAGAGAAGGAGGGAAGGGGGTAAAGGTTGAAGAACTACCTATTGGATACCATGTTCACTATTGGGGTGACAGGTTCAATAGAAGCCCAAACCCCAGCCTTACACAATATATCCATGTAACAAACCTGCGCATGTACCCCTGAGTCTAAAATTATTTTTTAAACCAGGCTCGGTGGCTCAGTCTGTAATCCCAGCACTTTGGGAGGCTGAGGTGAGTGGATTGCCTGAGCCTGCGGGTTCGAGACCCGCCTGGGCAACTTGGCGAGACCTCATCTCTACAATAAATAAAAAAAATTAGCCAGACGTGGTAGCACGCTCCCAGTAGTTCCAGCTACTCAGAAGGCTGAGGCGGAAGGATCAGCGGAGTCCAGCAGGTCGAGGCTGCAGTGGCCGCTCCCGGGCGGCCAGTCTGGGCGACAGAGTGAGACTCCAACTCAAAAAAAAAAAAAAAAATTTTTTTTAAATCACCAGCTGCATCAGTCCCTAACAAGAGTCAGCCTGTTTGCAAAGGACAAGAAAGCAAGGGATGCCTGCATCATGCTCTCACTGTTGACTCAACATAAGTGCTCCATACCACATGGTTCCAAAGGGAAATACCCGCCAAATCAACAAATGTGGAGAAGAGTGTCAAACAGCAAGCATTCAATCAATGTCAGCTACTGTAATTGAGAGCTTTGATATCATAATCTGCTTCCTGGTTCTCAGAGTCACCCAGCTGTCCTGGGAATGCCAGAAGAAACTCAATTGAAGAAATGCCTTGAGACAAATCTTGTAAGTTGCTCTTACCCAAAATGCAAGAATCCAATCACAAGGAAACCTCAGACAAACCTAAATTGAGGGAGATTTAACTAAATAACTTTCCTGTACACTTCAAAAATGTCAGTCATGAAAGACAAAGAAATGACTAAGGAACTAGTTCAATTAAAGCAGGGCAAGAATTTAAATAGTGAGACCTTGTCTCTTTTAAAAAAATCAAAAATTAAAAAATTAGCCAGGCATCGTGGCATGTGCCTGTAATCTCAGCTACTTGGGAGGCTGAGGTGGGAGGATTGCTCAACCCCTAGACCAGAAAGAAAAAGTTACTATGAAGTTCATTGTTAGGACTGTTGGTAAAATCAGAATAATTTGTAGATTAGGTAATAAAACTGCATCATCGATAAAATGTTCTGGTTTTGATAACTGTCCTGTGGTTATATTTTTTTAAATGTGCTTGTCCCTGAGACATACACCCTGAACTATTTAAGGGTACAGGGCACAATGTCTCCAACTTACTCTAGAACGATCCAGAAAAAAAAAAATTATATGTATATATATAAAACTAATGTGGCCTAATGTCCTTGGTGAACCTGGGTGGGGGGCATATGAGGGTTCCTTGTGTTATTTCTGCAACTTTTATGCATGTTTGAGATTATTTCAAAATAAATAGTAAAACATAAGTAAATACGATGAAGCTAAGAAATGACTTAAACCCTTAAGGAAGAAAAAGAAACTCCGCAGTTGGTGGAGCAGCCAGCTCTGCCCCGGCCCACCCGTCAGCAGCTGCGAGCCGCCCTTGGCGTCTGGGTCCTGTTTCCTCACCATGCCCTCTTGTGGTCGTCAGCCTGGAAAGACTTAGAACCCGCCACTACAGCGGTGACAGGTATGAAAGAGAGGCAATGGATCCGGTGCAGCGCAGCGGCCCGTGGCAAGGGATGGGACCGGTCTTCAATGGCATCGTTGAACCTGCCTGCAACCTTTTCACTTATGTCTCTGGAAGAGATCGGAGGGAAACGCGTGGTGGTCCGGGAAAAGACTGTTCTGGCACGGAGATGTGGCCTTCCGGCACAAAGATGGACCCCGCTCCCAAAAAGAGGAGTCGTGCTCATGGTCAGCCAGAAGAGGGCGCTGTTTGCTCCCTTGTCATCTTTTGAATGGGCACCAACAGGCCTGGGCCTCCAGGTGTGCCCTAGAGTGGTTTCACGGATCTGCACATTCCAGGGGGCAGGATTAGGGTGAGGTGAATGAGACAGGCTCAAGGACAAGGTCGGGGTTGGATCATGTCTTTACTTTGATACTTTGTTCACTATGGATTGTTTTTTCTTCTTTCTTTTTTTTTTTTGAGTTGGAGTCTCACTCTGTTGCCCACGCTGGAGTGCAGTGGCACACTCACGGCCACCCCAGTGTCGACCTGCTGGGCTCCGGCGATCCGTCCGCCTCAGTCTTCCAAGTAGCCGGAACTGCAGGCACACGCTACCACAACGGCTAATTTTTGGTTTATTGTAGAGACGAGGTCTCACCAAGTTGCCCAGGCAGGTCATCATGGATTTTTTCTGCGTTAATTTTGATTTTTCAAAATATTACATTGAAGTGTTATTTCGCTTGATTACTGAGTTTTTTGGCACCTCGTTAAATTCTGTGCCCCAGGCCAGAGTTTCAGTTACCCCCTCCTAGTCCTGCCTTGGCAGACCTCACCCAGTCATTGCAACACCACCAGCTCAGAGTTTGCAATTAGTGGGATGAGGCATAGGGTTATCTTGGCTCTTTTGTGTCTGTGAAGAAAGAACTTGCAAAGAGAATTAACTTTGATAACTCACGTGCCTGCTTTTTTTTTTTTTGAGTTTGAATCTCTTACTTTGTCACCCAGGCTGGAGTGCAGTGACATGGTCACGGCCACCGCAGCCTTGACCTGCTGGGCTCAGGTGATCCTTCTGCCTCAACCTTCTAAGTAGCTGGCACTACAGGCACATGCCATCATGCCTGGCTAAGTTTTTGATTTATTGTAGAGATGAGGTCTCTCCAAGTTGTCCAGGCTGGTCTCGAACCCGTGGCTCAGACAATCCTCTTATCTTGGCCTCCCAAAGTGCTGGGATTATAGGCATGAGCTACCGTGCCAGGCCACACATGCTTGTTTTTGATGTCACTTTATGGCCAGCAGCAGAGTCTACCTTCTTTATCCCCAGATCTCAATTTCCTCATCTGTAAAATAGGGAGACATTGATTCCATCTCTGTACAATTTATTCTGAAAACAGCATATCAGCCCGATTGAGGACTCCTGAGTCAGGAACTATACTGAGTAAATTTAATTATAAGTTTACTAAATTTTCACAGTTCTACCATGTAAGAGATGTTATTATCCCCATTTTAAAGGTAAGGAAAAGGGCACAGAGTTTAGTTATTTGTCCAAGGTTGAATAGCCAGTAAATGAAAGTGCATATGCTTTAACCTACCCCCCTCCACCATCAGCATTCTTTTTTTTTTTTAATTTTTTTTTTGAGTCGGAGTCTTACTCTGTCACCCAGACTGGAGTGCCGTGGCCGCACCCGGCCACCGCAGCCTTGACCTGCTGGGCTCCAGCGATCCTTCCGCCTCAGCTTTCCAAGTAGCCGGAATAACAGGCATGCGCTACCACGCCTGGCTGATTTTTTGATTTATTGTAGAGATGAGGTCTTGCCAAGTTGCCCAGGTGGGTCTCGAACCCTCAGGCTCAGGCAATCCACTCACCTCAGCCTCCCAAAGGCGCGAGATTACAGGCTGAGCCACCGAGCCTGACTAGCATTCTTCACATGAGGTGATCCCTACGCTCCTGGGGACATTTGGCAACATCTGGAGAAATTGTTGGGTCACAACTGGGAGATGCTTCTGGCACCTAGAGGATAGAGGAGTCCAGGGATGCCATTAAACATCCTCTACTGCACTGGACAGCCCCCTGCAACAAAGAACTACTTGGCCCCAAAACCTCAACTGTGCTAAGTCTGAGAAGCCTGCTCTATGCCATTCTACTGAGCCAGGAAGTTGCATGACCTAGCACTTAGCACTCCATGGAAGGCAGATGTAGTGGTGGTTGTTATTATGATCTTTTGTCTCTGGTCGGGGGTTCCTTTTGGCTGTCCAGGGAAGCTGTGTTCCCCTGCTCCAGCACCTACTGTAGTTGAGGATCTGAGCTCCGGAGTTCATCAGAGTGGCATATCAGGTATTCAACCAGGATTTACTACATGCCAGTCCTGTCCCAGGCAGCAGAGACACACGTGGGTGCCCTTGCCCCCGCGGAGCTGTCTGTCTGGAGTGATAGACATTACACAAGGAAACACACAAGCTCAGAGATGATCATGCATTATGCTACAAAGCAAAAGACCTGGGTGCCTTGAGAGAATAAGAGGGAAGACCCCAATGGGGTGAGGGGGCCAGGCAGGCTTCTCTGAGGGAGTGTGGTTTAAGCTGAGAGCTGGAGGTGGGAGGAAAGAAGAGCCCCGGTGGAGGGAGCAGCTGTGCAAAGACCTTGAGGTAAGAACTGAAAGCTGGGCAGTGTGAGGGGGAGGTCGTGGGGGGGTGGTGGTAGAGCCTTAAGACCTTGAAAATGTGAGTAGGTAGAAGTCACATTGAGAAGTCTGATCTTTCTGTCAAATAAAGAGCCCTTGAAGGATTTTTTTTTTTTTGAGTTGGAGTCTCACTCTGTCGCTCAGACTGGAGTGCAGTGGCCACTCCCAGCCACTGCAGCCTCGACCTGCTGGGCTCTGGCGATCCTTCCGCCTCAG